>NC_138773.1:318889450-319001950 GCF_965119305.1 Pelophylax lessonae
GAACTAATTAGTAAAAACAAGCTATTTTGCATATATAATATCGCTGAGGATACAGTAGGTGTTTGAGTGTTAGCAGCAACCCTTATTAATATATTAACATTAGTATATTTATTAATAAACAAGCAAAAAATTGGGGGAGCAAACCATGAACATGTATATCTAAAGCCGGTGCAGCTATGGACCAAGCAACATGTATATTAAAAAAGAATAGCGCAACCATGCAAAAGAAATGACTATTAAATATGGAGACAATCCATAAATAAAAATGGGGGTTTAGTCCCACCATATGGCCATATCGTGCTCAAGCCCACCACTGTGTCAAAGTACCCCATTATCAGTGGGTCCTACACTATCCATAAAAAAAGGGGTGAATCCAGCCTCTCTAACCCTTGGAGATAACACTCCTTGCTGGGAAGATGTGCTAATGCACTGCAGGGGACTCCTCCTATATCTACTTGATAGAGGACACCAATAGAGTACAGGTGTGTGTGGGGGATGGGATGCTCAACCTCATAAGTCTGAGGTTGAGCATCCCATCCCCCACACACACCTGTACTCTATTGGTGTCCTCTATCAAGTAGATATAGGAGGAGTCCCCTGCAGTGCATTAGCACATCTTCCCAGCAAGGAGTGTTATCTCCAAGGGTAAGAGAGGCTGGATTCACCCCTTTTTTATGGATAGTGTAGGACCCACTGATAATGGGGTACTTTGACGCAGTGGTGGGCTTGAGCACGATATGGCCATATGGTGGGACTAAACCCCCATTTTTATTTATGGATTGTCTCCATATTTAATAGTCATTTCTTTTGCATGGTTGCACTATTCTTTTTTAATATATTAGTATATTTATTGACAGCACAAGGGTCTTTCACATTTATTATATAAAGTCTACCAAGACATGGTTGTCCACCTAAACTGACAGGCGGGGCAAAGGAGCATTAATCAGAGAAGCAGCCAAGAGGCCCTTGTAACTCCACAAATCTGCCCTTTATGGATGAGAAGAAAGCCATTGTTGGAAGAAAGCCATATGAAGTCCCGTTTGCAGTGTGTGAGAAGCCATGTGGGGGACACAGCAAACATGTGGGAAAAGGTGCTCTGGTCAGATGAGACCAAAATTGAACTTTTTGGCCTAAAAGCAAAATGCTATGTGTGGCGGAAAACTAACACTGCACATCACCCTGAACACACAGCATCATGTTGTGGGGATGCTTTTCTTCAGCAGGGACGGGGAAGCTGGTCAGAGTTAATGGGAAGATGGATGGAGCCAAATACAGGGGAATATTAGAAGAAAACGACCCTAAAGATACAGCCAGAGCTACAATAAAAAGATTTAAATACAAGCATATTCATGTGTTAGAATGGCCCAGTCCAGACCTAAATCCAATGGAGAATCTGTGGCAAAACTTGAAAATTGCTGTTTACAGATGCTCTCCATCCAATCTGACAGAGCTTGAAGCTATTTTGCAAAGAAGAATGGGAAAAAAATATCCCTCTCTAGATGTGCAAAGCTGGTAGAGACATCACCAAAAAGCAGCTGTAATTGCAGGGAAAGGCGGTTCTATAAAGTATTGACTCAGGGGGGTGAATAGAAATGCATGTCACACTTTTCACATAGTTATTTGTAGGGATGGGCTTGATGTTTGAGTCACTGAACACAGGAACAAATGGGGAGTTCGTCGGGAAGTTCGCCCGCCGATGAGCTCCCCACCCCCCCCCAATCCATACCAGACCCTTATCCGAGCAAGCAACCTGGCTGGCCAGGAAAGGAGGGGGGCGAGCAAGATCCCCCCTCCCACCCTGAACCATACCCTCAATATGGGCCTGATGTTACGTGATGTCAGAAGGGGGTGGTACCACCGGGTGATGTAACCGGGTGTCCCCGCCTCTTGCCTATAAAAGGCTCAAGTGGCTCATTAGCCGGGAGGCATGTGAAGAGGCAGGAGCCTTTTTTTTTTACTATTTTTCGGGTTTGGCGGGCGATGTGATTGACAAAGGATTTACATGGGGGACACTATTTTTTTATTTTTAATAAAGGACTTGTCAAAAACTGGCTTTTGTGTTTATTTTTTGTATACTTTTTGGTGAATGGGTAAGGGTATGATGTAAACTATATCCATTCACATGGGGGGGGGGGCGGGATCTGGGGGCCCCCTTGTTAAAGGGGCTTCCACATTCCCATAAGCCCTCCAGCTGCAGACCCTGACAACCACAGCCCAGGGTTGTCTGTAAGAGGCCCTTGTCCTCATCAACATGGGGGACAAGGTGCTTTGGGGGGCACCCCAAAGCGCCCTCCCCATGTTGAGGGCAAGCGGCCTGGCATGGTTCAGGAGGTGCCACCCCTATCCTAGCCAGTCAGTCTGCAAGCTCGGATAAGGGTCACCATGCCATTTTTTTTTTTCGATTTTGGCCTGGAGTTCTCCTTAATATCTATACCAGACCAAAAGGACCTGGTATGGACTGGTGGGGGGGGGGGGGGACACCACGCCATTTTTTTTTATCTGTATTGTCGGGAGCCGAACAGGTTTAAATTACATTTTTCCTTTAGAAATGTCAGTATTGCTACAGCAGGCTCCATACATCGTACTGATGCCCCACTTTACAGGCATATTAAGGAAACCCCCCAAGACACGATATTTAAAGGAAATTTTCATAGTTTCACTTTAGGTATCATTAATTATTTGTAAACAATTTGTGAAAACTATTTATCATTTTCCTTCCACTTCACAATTATGTGCCACTTTGTGTCAGTCTATCACATAAAATCCCAATAAAATACATTTACGTTTTTGGTTGTAACAAAATTTCAAGGGGTATGAATACTTTTTCAAGGCACTGTACAAAAAACACCTAAATGTTACATAACATAGGCGGTAATTGTGTTTAATTAGTCAACCATCCTGCATAATAGAAGAGGGCATCACAAACACGAATGTTGTCCTCTGGAGTAGAGCAATCATGCGAGGGGTAATTGTTCACATTAGTAAATTCAGGACCATGAATTATTCATAAAGTGGTGTTTCTAAAAGACACGGTTCAATAGATCAGAGTTGACGTCTGTATCCCTCCTCCGCCATAAGGAGAACATTGATACAAAGAAATCCAGCCTCCAGCCAGCCATCACCCTTCCATCATCCTTATTTTTATTTTTTTTTATCATGACTCTGTTTTGGTAAATTAACAAACTGCAGTAAATAAAATAATTACAGGAAACACCACGGAGTTTGAAAAACGTAGAAATGTATTTATTTATTGCATGAGATTATTTCCTCTTGCTGGTACAGCTGAACTGTAAATGGCTAAACACAATCCAGTCCTGATATTTACACAGCTCTGCCAAACAGCACAGCCCTGCCAGAGACCTGATTTTATTCTGCTCTAATTAAAGCAGTATTAAATTCAAAACCAAAAATGTCATATTGCAGCTTACCAGTCATTAGATGTGGTGACTGCATTTGTTTTCCTTTTTTTTTTTAGACTTTTTCCCCTCTGTTTTCATCTGGAGATCTGGCCAGTAACACACCTCCTGTATTAGAGCATCCCCCCCCCACACTCTGGATGAAGGAGCACAGGGGGCACCTTTAGAAAGCAGCATTGCCATGGGTGGGAGAGGCTGGCTCCAGTCCTCAGCAGCGCGCTGAGAGGCTGAGCCAGCTGCCAATCAGGCATTGGATGAATCCCTACATTATTGGTGGGATCTCTGCAGAGGCTGAACTGTCTCTGTGAAGTCAGCCGACATCCCACACATTACCTATAGGAGAAGGTTAGTCTGCAGAGGCGGGGCTGTCATGGGTGGGAGCAGCTGGCTCCGGTCCTTAGCAGCGTGCTGAGAGGCTAAGCCAGCTGACAGTCAGGCATCTGGATGAATCCCAGCATTATTGTCGGGATCTCTGCAGAGACTGAACTGTCTCTGTAAAGTCAGCCGACGGTCCACATGTTACCCATAGGAGAAGGTTAGCCTGCATAGGCTGGGCTGTCATGGGTGTGAGTGGCTGGCTCTTATCCTCAGCAGCGTGCTGAGAGGCTGAGCCAGTTGCCAGTCAGGTATCGGGATGGATCCCGGCATTATTGTAGGGATCTCTGCAGAGGCTTAACTATCTCTGGGAAGTCAGCCGACGAACCACACGTTACCCATAGGAGAAGGATAGCCAAAAGAGCTTTGGCCATACTTCTCCTTTAAATATGAATGCATACGGTGCTTGCAAATATAATGAAAAAATGTCCAATAGTAGTAAAATAATAGAAAAATATAGCAGTGCAGAGTCAACCGTCTACTTCAAACAGCAAAACGATCAGTATGGAATGACTAACGTTACCTTGTAAATCTGGCCCAGTTATGCATTTTGGTATGGAAGAAATACCACTCAACATCTGTTCTCTGCGATTATCTATCAAATAGCAGATGCGGGGTGTCATGTTTTATTGACAAGATGAATGTACAGGAAAAATCAGAATTATGATTTTTTTGTGGGATGAAACCATAGAATCTCCATAGAAATCAAACACAAGGTATGAAAACTCCATGGAGAGCGTTTCTGTAGATGAATAGAGGTGGCCACTAACCCACCATACTCTGAATGTGCAGTGACTCAAATCCCCCATTACAAAGTCTTAGAGTCAATGCCGGGACAAGGTCATCTAGCACCCAGGGCAAATATGCCAAAGCGCACCCCCCCACATTCAGGATGTGCAAGTTTAGGGGGTCCAACTCCTAGCAGTCACTACGCCCAGCAGGTGCTGACAGCCTTGTAAAAGAAGAAAGGAACCCACATCCCTACAGTAAACCATTGCACCCAGGAAAACCACCCCTCCCACCCACCCCTTGTTCTGGTCCTGCTTAGGGTTGGCAATTTGTTTAGTCTAAAATGGTGTCCATCTCTCTGGATGCATCTTTGATTGCATAAGAAACTATCAGAGCATTTATTTGTTAGGGAACTCTTGGATTGGCCTGGAAGCAGGGCCAGCGCTACCTCTAGGTGAACTAGGTTCCAGTGACCCCGATGGATGGAACCACGCAACCTTGCATGAGATGCAGGTGGAGAAAAAAGCCCTGTTTCCACTTGGGATGAAGAAGGTCACTTTTTATGCCGCAGGGGTCTCAATCCTGGATTCTCTAGGGGTACTTAGGTAGGTTTTGAACTGATTGGGTGCAGGGAGGAAATAAAAAGTCTTTCAGGGATCCAAATGACAAATGCACCCGGTGTGAAGATGCAGTGGTGTGAGGATGAGTTGAAGACATCAAGTTGGACACACATTAAACAGTTTTATCGACCAAAAAAAAAACATGTTTCGGGGCTCTATTTCATGTGGACACTCTTGGGTTACAGTGTTAAACATTTATGTATCATTCTGAACTGAGGAAGTGACAAGTTAAGGCCACAAAACACTTTTTTTGTGAAACAAAGCATTAGCAATTATAATGTTTATCAACTTGATGACTCCGACAAATACTTAAACACATTGCACGAGGCGCTTGGATCACCAATGTGTTTTGTTCCTCCTTACACCATATGAGCACACAAACAGCTACTTGTGATTATCCTCATGGAAAATATTCCTTCTAGGTAAAGTCCAGGGTAGCTCTGTTAAAACATACAAGCAGCTGGAGGGATCCTAGGTTTGAGGACACAGGGGTCCACCTTACTGAAGCTAAAGAATACTGGCATCATTCAGGGGTGCCCTAAATTATATCAGGGCTAGATTGGTCTTCTTGAGAAGGTTCCTATTCAGCTCTGGCCCGGTTTCCAACATGCCAGTTCTCATAGTGGAGGGCCTCTCACCTGGCTGTAGATCACTTGCACAGCTTTCTCATCAGGGATGGCCTCTGAGCTGCTAAGAGAGGGAATTAGGAAACTTCCCTAGATGTATCCAGATACCAAGGTGGTTTGGGGAATAGGAGTTGAAATGTCCTGCACCTGCATCTGAGCATGGCAAGTAAATAAGCAGTCTACTACATTAGCTGTACAAAAGAAAGGTGTCAGTGCAAGTTGGTCTACACTCAGGGATATTGGGCCCCCTAGCTGGTGACCTAAGAAACTGTTGAGTGGAAGCACCGTTTGCCTCATACTGTTAATTGAGCCATTGGTAGCCCTTAGGAGCATTTCAGCTCTTTCCTTCATGCGGATGCTTGGGCATACACATTCTCTACTCCAAGCCACTGCTCCTCACTGCCACTTCAAACCCGGGTTCCAGGATTTATACAAGGTTCTACGCACACCAGAGGGGTCATTGGTGTCCACAATTAGGAAGGATATCCACAAGGTTATGGTGTGCATTGCACTCATCATCCAACCAATAAGTTATTGATTGATATCTGTGTAGCACCCGCCAAATTTAGTTGGCTCCTCTGGAGACAGTGCTTTACAGGCTGTGCCTTTGTTACCTCCTCCTGTCTTCTGGAAGTTTCTGTATGTTTCTAGAACATAGTAGATGGGGGGACAGAGGGTGCAGCCTGAATATTCATGAAGCTTCCACCAATCCCTCTAAGCTTGGGTCTAGAGCAACCAGGTGCCATGTAATACAGCCAGGTGCTGTGTCTTTAACACAACCGTTTGGAACTTGTATTCCTTGTTGCTGCTACACTATAACTCCACCTGTTGTGCAGCATAAATTGCAGTTTGGATTAGAGCAGACAGAGACTTAGAAGGTCCATGATTGTTTACTTGGTGTTTACAATTTTCTTCAGTTTGGGTATTTAATGTATTCAATGTATCCCCAATCCCCATCCAAGTCGAGCATTCCCGCAATAAACAACAAAAACCAAAACTCCTAGACTGTTTATGAAGGCATCGGAAAAAAGTGTGAAAAACGTATTTTGTCTGACGGTGGGTGCTGTGTGGGGGAAATAGGCCCAAAATCCAGCAGCTCCTTGGGGGTAGCGCTAATATTGAAATGATAAATCCAGTAGGAGTCTATGGTAGTGTACTCGGTTGAAATCTTTGGGCTGCTACTTTTCAGCGACACCGCCATTTCAGCTGGAGTGACTTGACTAAGTATGAAAGAGCACCCGGTAGCAGATTATCCTCTCACTTGATGGTTTATTTCAGAACTTTTTTGAGGATGACAAAGGTTGCAGATGAAGCCAGCGCATTTTGAGGGCACAGCCCCCCCCCCCTTTGTAGGGCTGTTGAGATAACACTTTGTAGAGTTGTCACACTTCAAAAGGAGGTAGTCGAATGCTGGCAGCAGTAATAGCGGAGTGCCGGTGTGTTGTGGATGTGATGCAGCAGGCTGCATTGCATCCACAGCACACTGGCACTCTGATTGTATAAAAGTGTGACCACTCTACAAAATGTTATATCAACAGCCCTAAAAATGGGGGAGGCTGTTCCCCCCAATTGTGTTGGCTTCTATTGTACCCTTTGTTATCCTCAATAAAGTTCTGAAATAAACTATCATCTGTTACTTACATACTTACTTAGTTCACAAGTTTGAAATTGACAGTCCTCATCTAGGACCACCCTTTAATGTATTTCACCCATAGGGCTTACAGTATCTCACAAAAGTGAGTACACCCCTCACATTTTCTGTAAATATTTTATTCTATCTTTTCATGTGACAACACTGAAGAAATTACACTTTGCTACAATGTAAAGTAGTGAGTGTACAGCGTGTATAACAGTGTAAATTTGCTGTCCCCTCAAAATAACTCAACACACAGCCATTAATGTCTAAACTGCTGGTAACAAAAGTGAGTACACCCCTAAATGAAAATGTCCACATTGGGCCCAATGTGTTAATATTTTGTGTGGCCACCATTATTTCCCAGCACTGCCTTAACCCTCCTGGGCATGGAGTTCACCAGAGCTTCACAGGTTGCCACTGGAGTCCTCTTCCACTCCTCCATGACAACATCACGGAGCTGGTGGATGTTAGAGACTTTGCGCTCCTCCATCTTCCATTTGAGGATGCCCCACAGATGCTCAATAGGGTTTAGGTCTGGAGACATGCTTGGCCACTCCATCACCTTTACCCTCAGCTTCTTTAGCAAGGCAGTGGTTGTCTTGGAGGTGTGTTTGGGGTCGTTATCATGTTGGCATACCCAGTGTCCGAAGGGAGGGGATCATTCTCTGCTTCAGTATGTCACAGTACATGTTGGCATTCATGGTTCCCTCAATGAACTGTAGCTACTCAGTGCCGGCAGCCCTCATGCAGCCCCAGACCATGACACTCCCACCACCATGCTTGACTGTAGGCAAGACACACTTGTCTTTGTACTCCTCACCTGGTTGCCCCCACACACGCTTGACACCATCTGAACCAAATAAGTTTATCTTGGTCTCATCAGACCACAGGACATGGTTCCAGTAATCCATGTCTTTAGTCTGCCTGTCTTCAGAAAACTGTTTGCGGGCTTTCTTGTGCATCATCTTTAGAAGAGGCTTCCTTCTGGGACGACAGCCATGGAGACCAATTTGATGCAGTGTGCGGCGTATGGTCTGAGCACTGATAGGCTGATCCCCACCCCTTCAACCTCTGCAGCAATGCTGGCAACACTCATACGTCTATTTCCCAAAGACAAACTCTTGATATGACACCGAGCACGTGCATTAAACTTCTTTGGTCGACCATGGCGAGGCCTGTTCTGAGTGGAACCTCTCCTGGTAAACCACTGTATGGTCTTGGACACCGTGCTGCAACTCAGTTTCAGGGTCTTGGCAATCTTCTTATAGCCTAGGCTATCTTTATGTAGAGCAACAGTTCTTTTTTTTCAGATCTTCAGAGAGTTATTTGCCATGAGGTACCATGTTGACCTTCCAGTGACCAGTATGAGAGAGTGAGAGCGATAACACCAAATTTACCACACCTGAGTCACATGACATGGGAGGGGAAAACGGCTAATTGGGCCCAATTTGGACATTTTCACTTAGGGGTGTACTCACTTTTGTTGCCAGGGGTTTAGACATTAATGGCTGTGTGGTGAGTTATTTTGAGGGGACAGCAAATGTACACTGTTATACAAGCTGTGCACTTACTACTTTACATTGTAGTAAAGTGTAATTTCTTCAGTGTTGTCACAATTTAAAGATATAATAAAATATTTACAAAAATGTGAGGGGGTGTACTCACTTTTGTGAGATACTGTATTTGTATAAATCTTCTATGACTAAGCTCTTTGGGTGAAATGTGCTAGAAGGGCGGTCCTAAATGAGGGCTGGTAATTTCAAGCTTGCTTGTGGATGTCTTTCCTAATAAATGTGGACTCCTCTGATGTGCAGTGGCTTTCTTCTTAGCACTAGTAGAAGTTCATTGTTGGAGTTTACATAGATTTTCAAGGCAGATTGATAGGCACTTTCCTATTTTGCTACATGGAAGCAGGGCTTTTGTTTTTCTTTAGAGAATAGATGCAGGTACTTCCAAGTCACCCTTATGTCTCCGCCCCCTACCCACCTCTGAGCACTCTCCCTTGGTCCCACCCTCTACACTCCCAGTGCCGCCCCTTTTAGAGAATACAGAACCAAATATAATTTTGTGGTACTAATGAATTTGTATGGTATTTGTTAATAAAAAAAAAAAAGCATTAAAATAGATCCCCTGCAGCTAGGAACAACAGAACCCCTATGCAACAATAGATTCTCTCAGCAATAATAGATCCTTCTAGGAATTAAAGAACCACAGGTCCCATCGGCAACAATAGACCCCCCATCCAGCATCAATAGATCCCCAACAATTATAGATCCCCCAACTACAATAGATCCCCTCAACAATGATAGATTTCCCCAGCAAGAATAGATCCCTACAACAACAATAGACCCCCTGAGCAAAAATTGATCCTCTTCAGCAAAAATTCATCAATAGATCCACCCCAGCATTACTAGACCCCTCCCTCAACAGTAGTTCTTTCCTAGAAACAATAGACCTCCCCAGAAACAATTGATCCCCCAGCAACAATAAATCCACCACAACAACAATACACTCCCACAGCAACAATAGACTCCCACAACAACAAGAGATCTCTCAGAAGCCAGCATCAATAGATGTAAATGTGCCAAGAAGCAGCGCTTGCAATAATATAAATAATGAAATATAAATAATTTGGTATAAATAACATACATTCATATACAATAATAACCATAAAGTGCAATGGTGCTAAATACAAACTTTACCATAAATAAGTGTATAAAGTGCAATTGTTCTGAATGTATTAGTATTAGGCAAAAAACAAAGTGCTCAGTATAAGTGCAAAAGTGCAAACAATAGCAATAATCAATGTCCACAATGTGACAATTCTATGAATTGCCAAAATATCGGTCCCTTTGCCAGGTGCAACCGTGCTCAATGAGGTGCTAATGCAAAAAGTGCTGTGGTGCTCCACGCAGTGGAAGGTGCCCCGAGTCCCCCTAAGGGAATCCACTCACCAGAGCCAATGGATCAAATGAGCCTTAGAGTATGTATGGACCAGTGGTTCTCCAACATGAAACACAGTGAATCTCTCTCCGGTGTTACTCAAAAAAGGAATAAGCCAAAATAGAGAAACCCGCAAAAAGTTTATTGATTGTAAGGTTAAAAGTACAAGGAGTATGAGATATTGGGCATATAGAAGATAAAAGAACCACATAGACAGCAATCATATCTCCTTCCGGGAACCCCGCCGGCGTGCGTTCCACGGAATCCAGGAAGTGACGTCGTGTGGTAGCCCTTTGAGTGACACCGGAGAGAGATTCACCCCCTAGGCTCACATTTAACCCTTTGCTCACCTCTGGGTTAACCCCTTTCCTGCCAGTGTCATTATTATAGTAACAGTGCATATTTATAGCACTGATTACTGCAGTAATGTTACTGTTCCCCCCAAAAGTATCAAAAATGTCAGTTAGGGGTCCGATCTTTCCGGCGAAATGTCGCAGTCCCGCTAAAAATCGCAGATCGCCGCCATGACTAGTAAAAAAATAAATTAATAAATAAAAATGACATAAATCTTTCCCCTAGTTAGTAGACGCGATAACTTTTTGCGCAAACCAATAAAAAATATGCTTTTTGCAATTTTTTTTGTTTTACCAGAGTTTTGTAGCAAAGTACAAATTGGCCTAAAATGATGAAAAAATTTGATTTTGATTTTTTTTTTGGGAATGTTATACAGCAGAATGTGAAAAATATTTTTGTTTATAGAGCAAAAAATAAAAATTGCACAAGTGATCAAATACCACCAAAAGAAAGCTCAATTTGTGGGGAAAAAAGGACATCAATGTTTTTCGATACAGCGTTGAAGGACCGCGCAATTTTCTGTTAACCACTTCAATACCGGGCACTTTCACCCCCTTCCTGCCCAGGCCAATTTTCCCCTTTTAGCGCTGTTGCATTTTGAATGATAATTGCGCGGTCATGCAACACTGTACCTACACCAAATTTTTGTCATTTTCCCCCCCACAAATAGAGCTTTCTTTTGGTGGTATTTGATCACCTCTGGGTTTTTTCCTTTTTGCTAAACAAATAAAAAAAGACCGAAAAGTTTGTTATATATATATATTATACAATTTTGTAAATAAATATGTTTTTTCCTGCACTGATGAGCACTGATGGGGTGGCACTGATGGGGTGGCACTGATAGGCGGCACTGATAGGTGGCACTGATAGGCACTGATATGTGGCACTGATAAGTAGCACTGATATGCAGCATTGGTGGGCACTGATAGGTGGCACTGCTGGGCACTGATAGGCAGCATTGATGGGCACTGATAGGTGGCACTGATGGGCACTGATAGGTGGCACTGATGGGCACTAATGGGCACTGATAGGCGGCACTGGTGGGCACTGATGGGCACTGAAAGGCGGCACTGATAGGCACTGACGGGCGGCACTGATGGGCACTAATGGGCACTGATAGGTGGCACTGATGGGCAATAATGGGCACTGAAGGGCGACACTGAAAGATGGCAATGATGGGCACTGGTGGGCAGCACTGATATGGAGGGCACTGGCGGGCAGCACTGATGGGGAGGGCAATGGGGGGCTCCCTGAGCCCTGATTGCTATCCCTGGTGGCCATAGTGGGCATCCCTGGGGTCATAGGTGGGCACCCCTGGGGTCATGGGTGGGCATCCCTGGTGGTTCTAGTGGCACCCCCCGAGGGTCTGCACTGGTAATCAATGATCTGATTACCAGTGCCGACCCCCCCCCCCCTGTCAGGGGAGCCACCAATTGGCGTTCCTTTACTCGTGCCTGTCAGGCACGAACTAAGGAAAGCAGATCAACGGCTGTTCCTGTTTACTATGTGACCATCTGTGATTGGACACGGCTGGTCACATGGTAAAGAGCTACGTCAGTAGGCTCTTTACCGAGATCAGAGATGCAGGGAGTCAGACTGACTCCTCGCATCACCGATCGCCGCTCTGCTCGCCCCCGGGGGGCGCGCAAAGCTGTATTATCCTGCCGCCGTCATATGACGTCCGGTCAGGATAATACAACCACATTCCCGCCGTCATTTGCCTATAGGGCGGGCGGGAAGTGGTTAAAGTAACGCAGTGCCGAATCGCAAAAAAATGGCCTGGTCATTAAGGGCGCAAATCCTTTCTGGTCCAGAACTGGTTAAAAATACTAGAAAATGACAACTTTTATGCTTATCTAATACAAATTTTCTGCTTCAAACATAACAAATAGCGTACAGCTTGATCTTGCTAGCATTTCTGGAATGCATTGTATTTTTGGTATGTTAAAGGAATCCGGAGAATGCATTGTGACCTTACGTTTTATAATAATTCAACTAAAATGATTTATTATAAGCCGACAACAGCCGTCTATTTCACAACAGATTTTTTAACCTTTAGTCATTACAAATTAGATAGTTCAAAATAACAGTATTGGTGACAGAGGAGCCTGACCCTTCTATTCATAAAACATTCATTATCGCTGTGTAAAAACTTCAAATATAAAAACATGAAATCAAATAGAAGAGTAGAGTTACTCAAAGTGATTGTAAAGTCCCCCTTTTTTTCTATTAAAATAACAAACACGTAATACTTCCCTCCTCTGTGCAGTTGGTTTTGCACAGAGTAGCCCAGATCCTCCTCTTCTCGGGTTCCTCTTTGGTGCTCCTGGCTTCCTCCTGTTGAGTGCCCCCACAGCAAGCAGTTTGCTATGGGGGCACCCGAGCCAAGCTGCAGCTCCGTGTATCCATTCAGACACAGAGCTGCCCTTCAGCCCCACCCCCTTTTTCTCCTGGTTGGCTAACTGAGTTTGATTGACAGCAGCAGGAGCCAATGGTGCCCGCTGTTGTGTCTCAGCCAATCAGGAGAGAGAATCATCCCCCCCACAGGGGACACTGTGACTTGCAGAGCTCTTGCTGTAGACTCACCACTGCAACTTTGCTCTTGCTAGAGTCTTGCCACACAAATTTCGCTGCAAATTGGAAAAGTGTCCACTAGAACTTGTGCTTCAAGTGCTCTGCACAACTCTGTACAACTTGCCAGTGAAAATGTACAGCAAGGTAACAAGACTTACAATTCAACACTGCCACAAAATGCATAAGTACAGGACACTGTGCAGACATACAGCATGTCTGTATTGGGCTGTTTGTGTAGCCACCACACCCCCTGATCAATCACAGCCTGCCTCAAGCACATAACTTCTCCCAATCACAGTCTGCCTCTAGAACACGCCTCCTCCCAATCACAGCCTGCCTCTTGAACACCCCCCCCCCCATTACAGCCAGCCTCTTTAACATGCCCCCTCCCAAACACAGCCTGACTGTTGAACATGCCCCCTCACAGCCTACCCTTGGCACACACCCCTCCCAATCGCAGCCTTCCTCTGGCACACACCCCTCCCAATCCCAGCCTGTCTCTGGCACACACCTACTCCAAATCACAGCCTGCCTTTTGAACATGCCTCATCCTAATCACAGCCTGCCTCTTGAACACCCCCCTCCCAAACACAGCCTGACTATTGAACATGCCCCCTCCAGCCTGCCTTTGGTACACACCCCTCCCAATTACAGCCTGTTTCTGGTACACACCCCTTCCAAATCCCAGCCTGCCTTTTGAAGATGCCTTTTCCTAATCACAGCCTGCCTTTTGAACACGCCCCCTCCCAATCACAGTCTGACTCATAAACATGCCCACTCACAGTCTGCCTTTGGCACACACCCCTTCCAATTGCAACCTTCCTCTGGCACACACCCCCTCCCAATTACAGCCTTTTTCTTGCACACACACTCCTCCCAATCACAGCCTGTCTCTGGCTCACACCCCTCCAAATCGCAGCCTGCCTTTTGAATATGCCTCTTCCCAATCACGGCCTGCCTCATGAACATGCCCCCTCCCAATCACAGTCTGACTCATAAACATGCCCACTCACAGTCTGCCATTGGCACACACCCTTCCCAATTGCAACCTGCCTCTGGCACACATCCCCTCTAAATCAACACCTGACTCTTGAACATGCCCTCTCCCAATCACAGCCTTCTCCTGGCACACACCCCCTCCCATACGCAGCCTGCCTCTGGCATAAATCCCCACTCAAACACAGCCTGCCTCTACACACACCCCTCCCAATCGCAGCCTGCCTCTAGCACACATTTCCTCCCAATCAGTGACTGCCTCTGGCCCACACCACCTCCCAATCACAGCCTGCCTTTGGCACACATCCCCTCCCAATCAAAGATTACTTCTGGCACACATTTCCTCCCAATCAGTGCCTGCCTCTGGCACACACCCCCTCCTAATCACAGACTGACTGTTAAACAAACCCTTTCCAATCACAGCCTGCCTCTGGCACACATCCCCTCCCAATCACAGCCTGCCTCTGGCACACATCCCCTCCCAATCACAGCCTGACTCTTGAACATGCCCTCTCCCAATCACAGCCTTCTCCTGGCACACATACCCTCCCAATCACAGCCTTCTCCTGGCACACATCCCCTCCCAATCACAGCCTTCTCCTGGCACACACCCCCTCCCAAACACAGCCTGCCTCTGGCATAAACCCCCACTCAAACACAGACTGCCTATTGAACACACCTACTCCCAATTACAGCCTGCCCATTGAACACACCCTCTGCTCAAGCACAGCCTATCCTTTGCCTTAGGCTGAACCAACTATGGAATACAGGCACCCTGTATGTCTGCACAGTGTCCTGTATCCCAACCCCCCCCCCCCCACTTTGAGGTAGAAGAGATGCATAGTCACATGACAGAACTTTTTCCCTTGTAAAAGAGGTAAGAAAGATCAATTCTGAAACTAAGCAGAAGAAGTTATGGTGTCCTCATAGTTAGAACTGTATTACAAAGTGTCTATAGCAGTGCTGTATTTTGGCCTAGGCCGACAAGGCCCAGGCCTAGGGCGGCACTTTGCAGGGGGGCAGCAAAAAAGCTGCCCCCCTCCACCTGAGACTCTATTGGCCACTGGTTGCTAGAGCTGCCACCCCCTCTCTCTCACTCACCCCCCTGTCTCTCTCACTCTCACCCCCCTCTCTCTCTCTCTCTCTCTCTCGCTCTCTCTCACCCCTCTCTCTCTCTCTCGCTCTCTCTCACCCCCCTCTCTCTCTCTCCCTCCCTCACCCACCCCCCTCTCTCTCTCCCTCACCCACCCCCCTCTCTCTCTCCCACTCCCCCCTCTCGTGATATATCAGGGGTTCATGCTGGGACTTGTAGTCCTTCAATTTTGGAGGGAGTCACATTTGTTAAAAAGGAAGGAGTGGGGCAAATTTACTTAGGAGGTCTTGCCTAGGGCAGCACAAAACCAAAATACACCACTGGTCTATAATACAAAATGTTACAGATACAATAAGTGCGGACTCTGCCTATGAACCCGTGGAAACAAGCAAATTCACATGCATCATATCTTCACTCTGTCCATGCCGTGTCTTAGATAGGTCCAGTAATACAACTTCTACACGGTGATCACTGCCATTCAACGGTGATCACCTAACAAATCAGCATCGCTGCACAATGCACAGGAGGAATTTTAATGGAAAGCTGCCACTGAAAATAAGAATCAACAAAACACAAGAAGGCACAAAAAAAACGGAACTGTCCACTTGATTCATGTTATTGTGTCTGGAGGAAACGGGAGACTGCGGCACGTCGCTGGTGACTTATAGCATACGCAACTTTCTTCCTCAAGCCGTCCTTGTCTCTCTTTCGGCTCCACAAAAGAAATTAAACTTCATTGCTACATGCTTAGCTCTAAATTACACACAGAGGCTTGATTTGTTTAATGTGCATTCTGATTGCTATCACAGCCTTTTTATATTGCTCGGCAAATCACTGTATTTGTTCCTAATCTGAAATTCATGGCCGGAGTAAGTCATTTAAATTAAGTAAAATATACTCTCACGTGGTGCAGATTCGGAGTGGCTTTGTGAACATAAGAGAAAATATTGTGAAATGTTATGGGGCCGCTTCACAATCCAAGGACAAGAAAATCTCTCAAAGTCTCGAAGCAATGCAATAGTGGACTATCAGCATCCCTCTATCCTAGGGTGACCAGACGTCTGCGGATTGAGGACACTGTCCCCGGTCCAAGTCTGTCCCTGGCTTTGTCCCCAGATTCAGGGTCGGCTTAACATATTCCCATTCCCATGCTGGCTGAGAAACAGCCCAATGGCTCAGATGCAGACGCCCCCTGCTGGATAATCTCACTGCCGCTTCTGCTGCTGTTCAGTGGAGGAGAGGCTAAGCCGAAAATTGAGTGTGTGGAGGGCTGAGAATGAGAGATGAGTAGATCGGGGGGGGGGGGGGTGTTTGTACACAGGTGAGGGTATTGGGGGGAGCAGGGGTCAGAGCTGATGCAGCTGCATGGAGAGATGGAGAGTTTGGTTGTTGTGGGGGAAGGGCTAAGAGGTGGCTGCAGAGATAATCTGTGGAGAAGTGCAGAGGTGAGCTATGGATGTGGGGGCAGAAGTGTCCTCTGTGCATAGCAAACCTCTGAACCCTGCACTCTATGCCGAACACCCTCCTGTGTATTATGTAGTCCTGTGCCCAGTGCTCTGTGTATTATGTAGTCCTGTACCCAGCACTCTGTATATTATGTAGTCCTGTACCCAGTGATCCATGTATTATTTGTTCCTGTATCCAGCGCTCTGTTGTGTATTATGCAGTCCTGTGCCCAGTGCTCTGTGTATTATGTAATCCTGTTCCCAGCGCTCTGTGTATTATGCAGTCCTGTACCCAGCGCTCTGTGTATTATGCAGTCCTGTACCCAGTGATCTGTGTATTATGTAGTCCTGTACCCAGCGCTCTGTGTATTATGCAGTCCTGTACCCAGCGCTCTGTGTATTATGCAGTCCTGTACCCAGTGATCTGTGTATTATGTAGTCCTGTACCCAGCGCTCTGTGTATTATGCAGTCCTGTACCCAGCGCTCTGTGTATTATGCAGTCCTGTACCCAGTGATCTGTGTATTATGTAGTCCTGTACCCAGCGCTCTGTGTATTATGCAGTCCTGTACCCAGCGCTCTGTGTATTATGCAGTCCTGTACCCAGCGCTCTGTGTATTATGTACTCTATTATCAAAACTATTGGGACACCTGCCTTTACACGCACATAAACTTTAATGGCATCCCAGTCTTACTATGTAGAGTTCAATATTGCATTGACCCACACTTTGCAGCTATAACAGCTTCAACTCTTCTGGGAAGGCCGTCCACAAGGTTTAGGAGTGTGTCTATGTGAGTGTTTGATGGTCCTTCCAGAAGTGCAATAGTGAGGTCAGGAACTGATGTTAGGTGAGAAGGCCTGGCTCGCAGTCTCTGCTCTAATTCATACCAAAGATGTTCTATAGGGTTGAGGTCAGGACTGTGCAGGCCAGTCAAGTTCCTCCACCCCAAACTCACCCACCCATGTCTTTATGGACCTTGCTTTGTGCACTGGTGGAAGGGGCCATCCCCAAACTGTTCCCACAAAGATTGGAGCATGAAATTGTCCAAATTGTCTTGGTATGCAGACGACTTATAGGTTCCTTTCACTTGAAACAAGGGGCAAAGCCCAATCCCTGATAAACAACACAACATCACAATCTCCCCTCTCAACCAAATGATTTGGACCAGCGCATAAAGTAAGGTCCATAAAGACATAGATGAGCAAGTTTTGGGTGGAGGAACTTGACTGGCCTGCACAGAGTCCTGACCTCAACCCGATAGAACACCTTTGGGCTGAATTATAGACTGCGAGCCAGGCCTTCTCATCCCCATCAGCGCCTGACCTCAAAAATGCGTTTCTGGAAGAATGGTTAAACATTCCCATAGACAAACTTCTAAACCTTCTGGACAGCCTTCCAAGAAGAGTTGAAGCTGATATACAGTGGGTACGGAAAGTATTCAGACCCCCTTAAATTTTTCACTCTTTGTTATATTGCAGCCATTTGCTAAAATCATTTAGGTTCATTCTTCTTCCTCATGAATGTACACATAGCACCCCATACTGACAGAAAAACACAGAATTGTTGACATTGTTGCAGATTTATTAAAAAAGAAAAACTGAAATATCACATGGTCCTAAGTATTCAGACCCTTTGCTCAGTATTTAGTAGAAGCCTCCTTTTGACCTAATACAGCCAGGAGTCTTTTTGGGAAAGATGCAACAAGTCTTTCACACCTGGATTTGGGGATCCTCTGCCATTCCTCCTTGCAGATCCTCTCCAGTTCTGTCAGGTTGGATGGTAAACGTTGGTGGACAGCCATTTTTAGGTCTCTCCAGAGATGCTCAATTGGGTTTAAGTCAGGGCTCTAGCTGGGCCATTCAAGAACAGTCACGGAGTTGTTGTGAAGCCACTCCTTTGTTATTTTAGCTGTGTGCTTAGGGTCATTGTCTTGTTGGAAGGTAAACCTTCGGCCCAGTCTGAGGTCCAGAGCACTCTGGAGAAGGTTTTTGTCCAGGATATCCCTGTACTTGGCCACATTCATCTTTCCCTCGATTGCAACCAGTCGTCCTGTCCCTGCAGCTGAAAAACACCCCCACAGCATGATGCTGCCACCACCATGCTTCACTGTTGGGACTGTATTGGACAGATGATGAGCAGTGCCTAGTTTTCTCCACACATACCGCTTAGAATTAAGGCCAAAAAGTTCTATTTTGGTCTCATCAGACCAGAGAATCTTATTTCTCACCATCTTGGAGTCCTTCAGGTGTTTTTTAGCAAACTCCATGCGGGCTTTCATGTGTCTTACACTGAGGAGAGGCTTCTGCATAATACACAGAGCGCTGGGTACAGGACTCTGCCATAAAGTCCCGACTGGTGGAGGGCTGCAGTGATGGTTGACTTTCTACAACTTTCTCCCATCTCCTGACTGCATCTCTGGAGCTCAGCCACAGTGATCTTTGGGTTCTTCTTTACCTCTCTCACCGATAGCTCAGTTTGGCCGGACGGCCAGCTCTAGGAAGGGTTCTGGTCGTCCCAAACGTCTTCCATTTGAGGATTATGGAGGCCATTGTGCTCTTAGGAACCTTAAGTGCAGCAGAAATCTTTTTGTAACCTTGGCCAGATCTGTGCCTTGCCACAATTCTGTCTCTGAGCTCTTCAGGCAGTTCCTTTGACCTCATGATTCTCATTTGCTCTGACATGCATTGTGATCTGGAAGGTCTTATATAGACAGATGTGTGGCTTTCCTAATCAAGTCCAATCAGTATAATCAAACACAGCTGGACTCAAATGAAGGTGTAGAACCATCTCAAGGATGATCAGAAGAAATGGAAAGCACCTGAGTTAAATATATGAGTGTCACAGCAAAGGGTCTGAATACTTAGGACCATGTGATATTTCAGTTTTTCTTTTTTAATAAATCTGCAACAATGTCAACAATTCTGTGTTTTTCTGTCAGTATGGGGTGCTATGTGTACATTCATGAGGAAGAAGAATGAACTTAAATGATTTTAGCAAATGGCTGCAATATAACAAAGAGTGAAAAATTTAAGGGGGTCTGAATACTTTCCGTACCCACTGTAGCTGCAAAGGGTGGGCCAACTCAATATTTAACCCTAGGGACAAAGACTGGGATGCCATTAAAGTTCATGTGTGTCTAAAGGCAAATATAAGAGTAAATGGAATGTGTATTACCAGGGGTGGAAAACGTAATGCACATGATTGTTTGTTCCACATCCTAATGGGAATATTGGAAGTGTATGTGGAGAAATATGGACTTTATAGGCACATACTGTATATGTAAAAAAAAATCAAAATGTATTAATACAAAAAAAACATACAGTTAAAAAAAAATAAAATCATGAATTATCACATGAACATATTATAAAATCATAAACCTTAATAATAAGTACGGTCATATAATCAAATCCCCTAAGGGTATAATGATAAATATACAGTATGTGTCTAAAAACAGGTGTCACAATACTTTTGGAAATATAGTGTACATATTGATGGGGGGGGGGGGGGTGCAGTTTGGCAAGTTCGCCCTGGGCTCTAGATGACCTTGTTCACAGCACTGAACACATCAGTGGCAACAAAAGGGTTAATGTGTATGTCAAGCCAAAAACTGCATGGAATGGGTAAAAATTATAACCCCTATTGGGTTTTTTTACTGTTACCTAGGACTTTATTCTTACTTTCTGTCTTGCTGATAACGACTTTACTGTTCACTTTTACAACTTTTGAGTCTAATGATCCCTTTAAATTCTGCCATTGTAGAACTGAAGACACTACAGTCTCCGGAAGAAGCTTTGACTGCCATCCATTATGAGGTCATGTTGCCCTGAAATAAACGCCCAGATTCACCTTTACAGATCCAATAAATAATTTTCCTCTCGCATTGAGTTCAATATCGGGTCTGAGGAAACAGCTTGACCTGGAAGCACCTAAATAAATAAACGCCAACGCCTGTCAGACCTTTGAAGAGCAATGGTAAGAAATGAATGGAGAGG
Organism: Pelophylax lessonae; assembly: GCF_965119305.1. Taxonomy (NCBI): domain Eukaryota; kingdom Metazoa; phylum Chordata; class Amphibia; order Anura; family Ranidae; genus Pelophylax; species Pelophylax lessonae. Next base: position 318,910,251 of record NC_138773.1, read on the forward strand.
CATTGTACGTCAAGAGAGAAATTTTCCCTGATTTAAGTCATGCATATAATATCCTTGTACACCACAGGGAACACGCTGTAACTTGTTCTTATCGGGCTCATTGAACTATATTTTTTATAAACCTCACAGAGGACAATTACTTCTACACACTGCATTTTACATTAACCACTTTAACTTCTTCTCTCTCACTCTCCGTATTCATTCTCTCTCTCTCTCTTTCTTCCTCCATCATTTTTCACACATGTCAGGTTCAAAGAAGTGACTCAATAGCAACTGTACAAGGAGACCTCAATAAAATAGAGGGGTGGACAGCTACACTATATTGTCAAAAGTATTGGGATGCCTGCCTTTACACGCACATAAACTTTAATGGCATTCCAGTCTTAGTCCGTAGGGTTCAATATTGACTTGAAAGAAAATGGCCCCTGCCCCCACCTATAACTGGCCTTCATAGCAAAGACCTTATGGAAGGGCAACGCATGTGAGACAAAAACAGAAAAAATTCCCAGATCAATTCACCAACCAGCTTAAATGGAACACAGTGGCACATTTTTGACAATCAGTCGACAACCATGAGGATAACCGTGTAACCTCGGGACACCGGAAGTTTCACAATAAAATCCATGGCCAGGTGAGTCCAGGACGCTCCCTATTGGGAATGGGATGCAGTAGGCCAAAGGGAAGGTTCCACGGAGATTTGTTCTGGGCACAGACTGAACAAGCAGCCACATACACAGCAACATCAGTGCGGAGAGACGGCCACCACAACTGATGGGAAATAGCCCAGGACATCTGGTTCTTACCAGGATGACCGGCAGTCTTGGAATTGTGGTACGTGCACAACAGTCTGATGGGCAACCCCTCAAGTTCAAAACATTTGCCAACTCTCTGTGGGAGCATCAGGTTGGGTAGCCAAGATCTGTTCCCCAAGAGGAGAGGTTAAGTTGGTATGGATGGCAACCAGGATATGATCTGAAGGTGTGACCGGTGTCGGCATGGAGTCCTTCCTGGACAACTCAGAATACTGGGGAGACAAGGCATCAGCTTTAACATTCTTTGAGCTGGGCAAATAGGAGACCATATAGTTAGAACGAGACAAGAATAAGGCCCATCTGGGATGTGAGCCGCTTGGCCTCTGAGAGATACGTCAGATTCTTATGATCGGTGAGAATGAGAACTGGAACCACAGAACCTTTGAGCAAGTGTCTCCACTGCTTTAGAGACAGGATAATGGCCAAGAGCTCTCTGTCTCCAACCTCGTAATTGCATTCAGCTGGAGACAGCTTCTTGGAGTAGAACCCACAAGGAAGTAAGGGTCCATCGGGCACCTACTCCCGTCTCAGACACATCCACCTCTAGGACAAAGGGCAAACCAAGATTTGGATGAGAAAGAATGGGAACCGACGTGAAAGCAGACTTGAGGGCCTCAAAAGCTTGGATGGCAGTAGGCATCCAATTGTTGGAATTGCTGCCCTTCTTGGTCAGATGTGAGATAGGTTTCACCAAAGAGGAAAAGTTCCTGATAAATTTCTGACAGTAGTTGTCAAACCCAAGGAAACACTGGATGGAACGGAGACCACTAGGGGCGAGGAAATTGTAGAACAGCCAAAACCTTCCGAGGATCCATGGAGAACCCTTCAGCAGAAATGATGTAGCCCAAGAAGGTAACCAGGTGGAATTCACATTTCTCAAGCTTACAGAAAAGCCCATACTCACGTAAATGTTGCAGCACCCGACTGACATCCAAGTAGTGTGATTCAATGGAGTCTGAGTAAATCAAGATGTCGACCCAAATAGACTACGATGCATTGCTGCAACATATCACAAAATACATCATTGATGAACTCCTGCAAGACAGTGGCGCATTGCACAAGCCAAAGGGCATCACTAAATATTCGTAATGACCGGTTCTGGTGTTAAATGGGGTCTTCTACTCATCACCCTCCTTGATCCTTATGAGGTTATACATGGCCCTTAGGTCAAGTATGGTAAAGACCGTTGTTCCTCCTTTGAGGTGGTCGAAAAAATTCAGTAATCAACAAAATCGGATATGTATTCTTGACTGTGATGCGATTGAGGCCCCTATATCCAATGCAAGGTCTCAACTCACCCCCTTCTTCTTTACAAAGAAAAGACTGGCACCCGCTGGAGAGTTGGACCTGCGAATGTGACCCCAGGCAAGTGCATCCGCCACATCCTCCTCTATGGCCTTATTCTCTGCAACTGAGAGAGGATAAACCCTGACACGAGGGGGAAAGGCACAAGGTTGCAAGTCTATGGCATAATCGGGTATGGAATTCGCAGCAGCAAACGTACTGTCAATAAAGTAACAGCGAGCACCGGAGTCTACCAACGCCTGAGTGACCACCAAACCTGCTGCCCAGGTGAGTGATTAGCAGTTTATCTTTACAGGAACCCGAGTATGAGGAAATTCCACTTAAGATCTGCACCTGACAGGACCTTAGGTGCAAGCGTTTCCTGGACAGGTAGGACAAGGTTTCAGGAAATGCCCACCAAGGCCACAATATAGGCACCGGCCCTCCCTCCTCCTAAAGGCTCACTCAGCCTCGGGAAGGCAAGTGAACCCCAGCTGCATGGGTTCACAGCCAGAAGCACCATCCCCAAGAGGCATAGGAGGTGAGGGATTAATGGGTGGGAAAGAAAACGTGGTATCGATCAAAATCAGGAAAGAAATGAGAGCCTCAAGCTTGTCAGGGAGATCCTTGGCTGCAATCTCATCCTTGAATGCATCGGAGAGACCATGAGAGAAGACAGCCACCAGAGCCTCATTATTTCAGCCCACATCTGCTGCCGGGGGTACGAAATTCGATGGCATACTCGGCAACGGTTCATATACCCTGTTGAATGGACGGGAGCAACGAGATTAGGAAGCCCATCTTGGACCTGTCAGAGGAAAATGCCTGAGAAACCATCTCAAAATAAATGCCCACTTGGTTTAGGAAGCCACGACACTGACTCAGTTCAACCCCATAGCGCTGCGGGAGGGGGGCTTAACCAAAATTTCCATAGCCTGTTTTTATCAGATTCAACTATGCAAATGTGATTTTATTAATCTTTTATATATATGTTTTTTCACAATTTTATATTGTTTCCCTTAGTGGGATTCTATGTGTCACTAATTGTCTTCACTGTGATACCGCAGACAGCTCGGCTTCCATTCATTCTTCATTAACTTAAGTGGTTCAGGATGTGTGTGATTACACCACCCTGTTCCTGTTGGTTTGTCCACCTACAAATACTTGCCGATCTCTGCGATCTCACAGTGTGTTTATGAGTAAGCGACTAAGAATGTCGTGAAACGCGTCAACCGGACATGTCTGTTTTGTACACTTTCTGTCTACTTTATTTTGAGGAATAAAGAAACCTTTGATTTCATTACAATACCCTGAGTGTGGTCTCACATTTGGATTTTTCAGGGGGGCTTAACCAGTCATCCCTCTGACAACAGTGACTCCAGCTGCAGCTGCAGGAGCAGGGGTGGCAACAGGAGCAGCAGCAGGAGGAACCACTAGCCTGGCAGCACCAGGAGCAAGGTGTGCTGTGCGTTCAAGCAATGTCTGCAACGCCTGAGTGAATTGACCTAAAAGATGATCTTGTTGATCGAGCCTGGTAGCCAGCATAGGGAGCGTGGGAGCACCTGCATTGTCAGGATTCATGGCCCTTGTGTACTGTCAGGGTGCCAGGGAACCAGACCACATGAAGATGCAAGTAAGACCCCATTCACACTGCCGCGACTTGTCAGGCGACTTGTCAGCCTGACAAGTCGTGGTCCCTCGCGGTCCATTGACTGCTACAGGACCCGTTCTAATAGGAGCGACACAAGTCGCTCCGACTTAGAAAAAGGGTCCTGTACTACTTTGGGGCGACCTCGGAGCGACTTGCATAGACATTCATTATAAGAAGTCCGTGCAAGTCGCGCCGAAGTCGCGGTGCACGGGACTGACAAGTCGCCTCCCGAAGAAGTGTAGAGTCGTGTCGCCATAGTGTGAACCGACTCTTAAATAAAGCAGTTTATTAGAGCAACAACAATAAACGTACAGCAAAAGAGAGGGGTGAAATCAGGAACAGCTGGGGTCAAGTCCGAAAGTGGGTAGTCATCCAAGCCGGGGTCGAGTCCAGATGCAGGTAGTCAGATGATGCCGGTGTTCCGTGAGAATTACCTACCCGTGAGAAAAACCTACCCTCGTCACTTCCGGTGTACGAAAGTGTCTGTAACGCCGCGGAATTACATTAAAACAGCTCGCCAGCAATATCATGTGATCTCCACTGCTATCCCTGACACTTCCCTGGTCTTGTCTACTAAATATAAAACCGGCGGCGGCTGTATGACAACATAAATCACGGAGCCGCCAGCCGCTTTTATATTTAGTAGACAAGATCAGGGAAGTGACAGGGCAAGAAGCGGAGCTTACTCATATTGCAGTACAGCTGTTTTAATGTACCCGCCGCGATGGTAGGTTTTTTCCACGGAAGAGTCATCATTTCAGACTAGTGCGCATGCGCACTAGGGGCTGTGAGCATGCGCACTGCCAGGGTAGGTTTTTCTCACGGGGTAGGTAATTCTCACGGAACACCGGGTCGTCTGCCGATGCGGGGACATAAGCCGATGCGGGATTGAGAGCCAGGAAAGTCGTCAGCCAAGCCAGGTCATGCACATAGGAACACAGAGAACAGAAGACTGCTAGCAGTGATGCACCTTGGAGCACAAACACAAGTGCAAGGACTGCAAGTCATCAAGTGATATAAATAGGTGTGCAACATTATCACTGAGCGACGCCCAGGCAGCAGGCAAGTGATGATGCAAACAGAATTTATAATAGACAGCAGTCTGCACATGTCCAAGATGGCTGCAAACAAGAAGGCAAGGTAAGACCTTGACACTAGCCCAGAAAATGGGCATTTTTTTTTTTTTTTTTTTGGATTCAATGGATTCAGCTCTCATCGATTTTAGTGGAGCTTTGGTTAGGCATCCAAAAATCTTCTCGAACGGAACCCAGGACAGTTCAGCCCATCCCTGAACATGATCAGGTATTCAAAGTGAACATTACTTCACCATTTTCATTAAGCTTATTGAACATTATTTTCACCTTTAATTAATCAACCCCAATGTGTGCTTCATCTGTACCCTAAAACAATAAAGTATAGATGCATTGCAGAAGTCCTTAATTGGAACATAAAGCATGCTAATCATATACTCAGCATTAATGTTATAAATTTTGGGAAAGTATCCAATTTCTTGTTTATAATGTTTTCCAACAAAACATCTCATGAATTCCTAGGCAATATTAAAGTAATTAAAATATTAATATTACCCTGAACCAAAGCAAGTGGAACTCATTTTCAGCCCTAATTTGGTTTTTAGATGAGAAAAAAACTAAAGAGCCCCAGCCCCCCCACAGATAAACAAACTCTGGATACCGCTCTTACAGAGCGCACCACGAGTATTTATTTTTTTCATTACAAAACTTGCTAATTAAACCAAGCAATGGGTCATAAACTCGGATCATTACATCTCACAGAGACCAAAAAAAGTTTTCTTGCTAGAACACAGCTGCTTCAGAGTTTACAGGATTGGTGGAGGTAGGCTTAATTGGAATAAAGAATTAATGCAAATTGATCTAAATTTTCCTGACGAAATGAAAACACTGAGATCATTAGAAGTTCCTTGAGAAAAAAATGGAGATAACAAGTCTATAATTTAAAGAAGTCAGACAGGATTTACTCTTTGGTCTGATGTGTGTGTGATGGCATTGGCCTATGAGAGTAGATACTAATTCTAATGAATAGTGAATAAAGTGAGGTTTCCTTGTCAGAGTAAAATTCATGGCAAAGTAAAGACCCTATTGTAAGCCTAGACTATTGCCTTTCTGATCATTATAGTCACTCAACAGATGAACAACTTCTGGGTGCGAGCTAGGAGCACCAAATAAAAAAATCCATCTCACCTGAAATATTTATGACTGCAATGAGCTTTCTTTTTTCCCTACTTAGTTTGGTTAAACTTGGCTTGAATAGGTAAGTATCCAGATCTGATATGTGAAGGGCTGCTGGGGAAGCTGGAAAGCATTTTAGCCCAAACTACATACAGGGATTTGTAGGTTCTCTCTGTCCTTTCTCTTTCTTTCCTATATCCTCTCTCTCTCTCTCTCCATCTCAATTCCTTCTCTTTCTGTTCTCTCTCTCGTTCACTCTGTCTTACTACCTTCTCTTTATCCAAGTCCTGCTTCCCCTCTCTCTCTCTCTTTCTCTACCCTACTTCCTTCTCTCTCTTTTCTCTCTCTCTCTCTCTCTATCCTACTTTCTTCTCTCTTTTTCTGCTCTCTCTCTCTCTCTGTCCTGCTTCCTTCTCTTTCTCTCTCTTTCTCTCTTACTTCTCTCTCTCTCTCTCTCTCTCTCTCTCTCTCTCTCTCTCTCTCTCTCTCTCTCTCTCTCTGTGTCCTGCTTCCTTCTCTCTCTTGCACTCTATTGATGACCTACTTCCTTCTCCCTCTGCCCCCCTTTTTTGTCTTCCTCTTCTCTCTTTCTGTTCTATCTCTTTCTTTCTACCTCCTACTTCCTTATCTCTCTCTTTCTTTCTCTGTCTTACTTCTCTCCTTCTCTCTCTCTCTCTCTTGCTTCCTCTTCTCTCTCCCCCTTTTTTTGTCTTACTTCTCTTCTCTTCTCTCTCTCTCTCTCTCTCTCTCTCTCTCTGTCTTGCTTCCTTCTCTCTCTTTCTGACTTACCTCCATTCTACCTCTGTTTCTATCCTAGATTATTCTGTTCTCTCTCTCTCTCCTTCTTTCTCCATCCTACTTCTTTCTCTCTCCTTCTGTTCTCTCTCTCTCTCGCTATATTTTTCTCTGTCTTACCTCCTTCTACTTCCTTATCTTTCTTTGTCTATCTTCTCTCTCTCTTTCTCTCCCTCTCTTTCTCTCTCTGTCTTCCTTCTCTCCCTCCCTCTCTGCCCCCCTCCCTCTCTCTCTATCTCTATCTTCCTTCATTCTCTCCCTATCTCCTCCCTCTCTCTCTCTCTTTCCCTCTTTCTGTCTTCCTCCTCCTCCTCCTCTCTCTCTCTCTTCCTCCTCTCTCTCTGTCTTCCTTCTCTCTCTCTATCTTTTTTTGTCCTTCCTCATCTCTCTGTTTCTATCCTACCTCCTTCTTTCTCTTTCTATTCTCTCTCCCTTTCTGCCCTTCTTCTTTTTCTCTTTCTTTCCCTCTGACTTTCTTTGTCCCACTGTCTTATCTTTCTTTCCTCTCTCTCTCTGTCCTGCTTCCTTTTCTCTGTTTCTGACCTACCTCTTTCCCCCTCTGTTTCTATCCTAGATTCTTCTGTCTCATTCTGTTCTCTCTCTCTCCTTCTTTCTCCATCCTACTTTCTCTTTCCTTCTGTTCTCTCTCTTGTGCTCTATTTTTCTCTGTCCTTCTTCCTACTACTTCCTTATCTTTCTCTCTCCCTCTCTTTCTCTCTCTGTCTTCCTTCTCTCTCTCCCTCTCTGCCCCCCCCCTCTCTCCCTCTCTGCCCCCTCTCTCTCTCTCTCTGCCCCTCCTCTCTCTCTCTCTCTTCCTTCTCTCTCTCTCTCTCTCTCTCTATCTGCCTTCATTCTCTCTCTATCCCCCCCCCTCTCTCTCCCCCCCCTCTTTCTGTCTTCCTCCTCTCTCCCTCTCCCTCCTCTCTCTTTCTCTGTCTTCCTTTTCTCTCTCTCTCTTTTGTCCTTCCTCATCTCTCTGTTTCTATCCTACCGCCTTCTTACTCTTTCTATTCTCACTCTCCCTCTCTGCCCTTATTTTTCTCTCTTTCTTTCTTTGTCCCACCGTCTTATCTTTCCTCTTCTCTTCTGTAGTATTAACCCCTTCCGTACCGCGTCATGTAAAATGACGTCGGCACAAATCCTTTCTCGATCCGGGCGGACGTCATATGACGGCGCCCGGATCTCCCCGCTACTGCGCGCCCCCGGGGGCGCGCAGCGCGGCGATCGGGGATGAGGCTCGTCCCTCGGACTGAGCCCAACCCCGATCAAGGTAAACAGCCAATGAAATTGGCTTTTTACCACGTGATCGGCTGTGTCAATCACAGCCGATCATATGAGCGGCTCCAGCGCGAGCCGCTCGTTCCTTCCTTAATGTGCGCCCCCGGGGGCGCGCAGCGCGGCGATCGGGGACGAGGCTCGTCCCTCGGACCGAGCCCATCCCCGATCTAGGTAAAGAGCCAATGAAATTGGCTCTTTACCACGTGACCGGCTGTATCCAATCACAGCCGGTCACAAATGTCATCAGAGAACAGGTAACTAGCTGTCACCGTGTTCTCCTCCTCACACACTGATCCTGTGTGAGGAAGAGATTGTGGTAACAGCTAGTTACCAAGTACAGTGCACCCCAACCACACTGATTGCCCCCCCCCCAATAAAGAGCACCTGTCACTAGCCCATCAAAGTACCCGAGTACCTGTCACCAGCCCATCAGGTACTCTGATGGCAGGTACTCGGGTACTCTGATGGGCTGATGACAGGTACTCAGGTACTCTGATGACAGGTACTCTGATGGGCTGGTGACAGGTACTCTGATGGGCTGGTGACAGGTACTCGGGTACTCTGATGATGGGTACTCGGGTACTCTGATGACAGGTACTCGGGTACTCTGATGACAGGTACTCGGGTACTCTGATGACAGGTACTCTGGTACTTTGAGTACCCGTCACCGGAGTACCCGAGTACCCGTCATCGGAGTACCCGAGTACCTGTCACCTACCCATCAGAGTACCTGAGTACCTGTCACCTACCCAACAGAGTACCCGAGTACCTTCCACCTGCTCATCAGAGTACCTGACACCTGAAGTACCCGAGTACTTGCCACCTGCTCATCATTACCCATCACTACTCATCAGTACTCATCAGTACCTATCACCTATTAGTATCAGTACTGATCATCCGTACCCATCATCAGTACAGTATCAGTATCACCTATCAGTATCAGTACTACTCATCAGTACCTATCACCTGCCTGTCACCTGCCCATAAGAGTACCCGAGTACCTGTCACCTGCCTATCGGAGTACTCGAGTACCTGCCACTTGCTCATCAGTACCAGAGTACCTGTCACCTGCCCAGCAAAGTACCCGAGTACCTGTCACCCTTCATACAGCCACCATGTCCAAGTCCAAAAAGGTTTATATACGTCGTTCGTTTAAACCTAAATACCGGTGTTATGGCAGCAGATAGCTGCCATAACCCTGGTATTTTTTTAAACGGTGGACGGTTGGCTTTTCGATAAGGGTGGTCCCAGCGGCGGATTCGCCGCGGGATCACCCTTCCGGGGTGGCGGAAGAGGTGCCCCCCCTCCCGTTGCATTCTGGTCCTTTTCCCCGCTTACCGGACCCGCCGGCAGCGGGGAAAACGATCCGGTCCCAGATCTTCACAGACAGGATGTCGAGTGAGGGCAAGCTTGCCCTCACTCGACTCTATGGTCTTGGAGGACCGGAGCTACGGCAAACGTCGTTGCCTAGCAACCAGTTTAAAGGTCCCTTTTTTTTTTCATTTTATTTAATTTTTTTTTAATTTTTTTTTTTTATTTTTTCTATCTTTTAGTGTACTTGTGAGATCTGAGGACTTTTTGACCCCAGATCTCACAAAAAAGAGGTCCTGTCGTGTCTTTTTCTATTACAAGTAATGTTTACATTTCTTGTAATAGAAATAAAAATGATCAATTTTTTTTTTTTAAAAAAAACAGTGTAAAAATAAAAAATAATAAATAAAATAAATAGTAAAAAAAAAAAAAAAAAAAATTAAAGCGCCCTGTCCCCACGAGCTCGCGCGCAGAAGCGAACGCATACGGAAACCCCGCCCACATATGTAAACAGTGTTCAAACTACACATGTGAGGTATCGTCGCGATCGTTAGAGCAAGAGCAATAATTTGAGCCCTAGACCTCCTCTGTAACTCTAAGATAGCAACCTGTAGAAATTTTTAAAATGTCGCCTATGGGGATTTTTAAGTACCAAAGTTTGTCACCATTCTGTGAGCGTGCGCAATTTTGAAGCATGACATGTTGGGTATCTATTTACTCGGCGTAACATTATCTTTCACATTATGGAAAACAATTGGGCTAACTTTACTGGTTTCTTATTTTTTAATTAAAAAAAGTGATTTTTTTTCCCAAAAAATTGCGTTTGGAAGACCGCTGCGCAAATACGGTGTGATAAAAAATATTGCAATAATCTCCATTTTATTCTCTAGGGTCTCTGCTAAAAAAAAATATATAATGTTTTGGGGTTCTAAGTAGTTTTCTAGCAAAAACAACTGATTTTAGCTTGTAAACACCAAATGTCAAAAATAGGCCTAGGCAAGTGGCTAGGATGCATGATGATGCTCCTTGGATGTTTAGGCCCCTCTATATGGCTAGGCTCACACATGTGGTATTGCCATACTCAGGAGGAGTGGCAGAATGTATTTTGGGGTGTCATTTTTGCTATGTACATGCTATGTGTTAGGAATATTCTATAAATTTACAACTTTGTGTAAAAAAAAAAAGTTTTTATTTTTTTCCCACATTTTCCAAAAACTTGTGGAAAAAAATGACATGTTCAAAGGACCCATAATGCCTCATAGAATATACGTTGGAGTGTTTGCTTTCCAAAATGGGGTCATTTTGTGGACTTTTCCATTGTATTGGTGCTCTAGGGCCTTGAAAAGTGTGATAGGTAGTAAGAAAGTTTTATGTGTATTTATGCTCCTAAAACGCCTTATGGTGCTACTTTGACGTGGAGTCTCTTTTTGTGGCCATTCCAAAAGAAGATAAGTGCTATATAGCACCCCCTTTTTTTCCTGCGCTCGGAACCTGGTCCTCAGGCTGCCTCAATCCCGGAACTCGTGCTAATATTAGGCATCCATGATGGCTAGGCTTTGCTGCCCCTTACGACCAGGGCGGTCGACCAAACACTGAAAAAACAAAGCAAAGAAAAGGGCGCACCAGCCTAGCGCATTATCCTCAGCGAGTTTATTTAGATAAAAATTAAAATCAGCTACTCACAAACAATCGTGAAATTCCACCGTGGAGGCCTGGTCTTCCATACCATACTTAAACTACGGACTTGACCATGGCCTCCAGGCTCTGAGGAAGAGGCACGGCCTCGAAACGCGTCAGCCCTCTGCTTCCAGTAAAGGACGTTGATCTTCTGGCAAGAGGCAGATTTATGGAATTGATGTGCCTGAATTTCACAATTGTTTGTGAGTAGCTGATTTTAATTTTTATCTAAATAAACTCGCTGAGGATAATGCGCTAGGCTGGTGCGCCCTTTTCTTTGCTTTGTTTTTTCTTTTTGTGGCCAGGCTGTGTAAAAGTCTCACACATGTGGTATCACCATACTCAGAAGGAGTAGCAGAATGAATTTTGGGGTGTCATTTTTGCTGTGTACATGCTATGTGTTAGAAATAGCTTATAAATTGACAACGTTTTGGGAAAAAAAAAGAAAAAAAAATGTTTTCTTCATTTTACCAAGAATTGTGGGAAAAAATTATAACTTCAAAAAACTCACCAAAATACCTTGGACTGTCTACTTTACAAAAAGGGGTCATTTGGTCGGTATTTGTACTGTCCTGACATTTCAGGGCCTCAAGAAAGGAGATAGGCCATCAGTACATCTGGTGTGATCAATTTTCAGTAATTGGTACCATAGCTTCTAGACTCAATAACTTTCACACAGACTAAATAATATACACTAATTTGGGTTAATTTTACCAGAGATATGTAGCAGTATAAATTTTGGCCCAAATGTATGAAGAAAAATTAATTTTTTGCAAAATTTTATAATAGAAACTAAAAAAAAGTGTTTTTTTTGCAAAATTTTTGCTCTTTTTTTGCTTATATCACGAAAAAAAAAAACCCCAGTTGTGATCAAATACCACCAAAAGAAAGCTCTATTTGTGTGAAAAAAAAGGTTAAAAATTTTGTTTGGTTACAGTGTAGCATGACTGAGCAATTTTCATTCAAAGTGTGAGAGTGCTGAAAGCTCAAAATTGGTCTGGGCAGGAAGGGGGTCTAACTGCTCTGTATGGAAGCGGTTAAAGTCTGAGATGAGAGCAGAGAGTCTCTGGAAGTGAGAATCCCCCTGCTGAGTACTTGGAGCCCAGTATAAAGTGGGCCTCTTCCTCCTGGGCCCTGCAGTCACTCCACTGGCACAGTCTGCTCTCCTTGGGTAGGTCTTTCTGTGCCACCTTGCTTCAATTTCCAGGCTGTGGACACTCAGTATGTACAGGCTCAAGTCTATCTGTTTTTGGGGTCTTGCAGCTTCTCCTGGTATGATGGCAGTTTGCAGTATCTCTGCAGTGACTGCTAAGTAGTTAGTTTCAGGGAATTTATTTCAATTCTCCATTTTCTGTCTTTTGTTTTTTTTTTTTTTTTTTAATCCTTCATAATGTCGTTAATTTAAGATTTTGACAGGCTGCATTGTTGGGCATTTTCGTTGGCCAAAAAACTGATAAGTTGTTGCAGGCGATGTGGTTTGGACTGGTGGTCCTCCCTTTTTACTCATAACATCCTGTATCTTGAAATAAAATTGGCATGAATAAACTAGATGGTGGACCTTCTGTGCACTTTGGATAGATTGTGAGTCCTAAAAAAGGGCTGAGGTGCTGACTCTAAGTACACGCCACTAGATCTTCACCAGAGGTCCCAGTAAGGAATCATGGACTTTACTGGTGGGTGTACCAGGCTGCCACCCCCGGGCACATCTATACAGATGGCATCTGAGCAGGGATAGAACCTGAGCAAGGGACACTTTCAGCACTTCAGAGACAGGGACAAGATATCAGAGTGGGCAGCAAACATGCAAAGTCAATATACAAGCCAATGAGTCTTACTCTATGGAATGAACCTTTTGCTTAGGCAATGGGTGTTGGTTGCAGAACAGCTAAATAGTGAGGCTGCTTGATAAGCTGGATGAGGACTGGCCGTGAAGGTGTTATACCAACCAGTAGGTGAGATCTAGAGATGCCTATACCTCCCAGACCTGTGCAACATGGTAGAAGAGACCTCATGATGGTAGAACCAAAAGTAACAGATTAGTCTTGCGGCTAATCTGGGAAAGAAAGCTTATTGAAGGGTTTATTTATTGACTGATGGCAGGCAGGAGCCCAGGTCGGGAGGCCGTGATGGGGATCTGGCCAACTCCTACCTGGCTCCGGGCGGCAGCTACTTTAGGCCGGAGGCTTCCGGTTGCGGCGTAGGCCCGAGTGGGCCGCAATCCTCCAGTGTCTTGAATCCTGGCTCCAGCACCAGAACTAGGGACCAAGGTACCAATGGCAGGGCCCACCATAGCGGATGGATGCTGGAAGGGGCCGTAATCTGGCTCCGAGGCGGAGGATGGAGAGGGATGAAGAGGGATGGAGACCGGCGGGACCGGAGCTCACCTGCCAGGCGTCTGGCTCGGCTGATGGCTGAAGATGATCCCAGGCTAAGCAGGCGTCACAACAAGCACGTTTAAGAAGGAGAGCAGCTAGGTAGATGCAGGATGGATCAGGATTCTGTGAGTGGCCGGCGGAGCTCCTCTCAAACACGTCCGGCCATGCCGATGTAAACCACGCCCCCAGGGTTTATTTATTAACACATGGGCACAGTCAACATTCAAATTCAGAAACAAGGAGAGGCCAGAGATCAGAGTGGGCTAGTAAAGATCACAGGATAGTAAAGATCACATGGTGGTAGAACCACAAGTGGAAGATCAGTTTAATTGCTAATATAGGACAGAAAGCTTGACATTTCAGAAACAGGGGCAGGCCAGAGATCAAAGTGGGCTGAAACAAGTTTTTTGAGTTTTGGGCTTTGAAATTAATCTTTTGTTAAGGACATTGGGTGTTGGTGGGAGAACAGCTAAATAGTGAAGTTAATTTATAAGGTAGACAGGGACTGGCCAGATAGCTGCTATATAAATCAGCAGGTGAGATCTGGTGATGCCTATAACTTCCAATCCTGTGCAACACAGTAGAAGAGACCACATGGTGGTGGTAGAACCAAAAGTAGCAGATCAGCATTGGAAGTTTTACAAAGGGTTTATTTAGGACGGCATGGGACACAATCAACATGCAATTTCAGAAAAAAGGAGAGGTCAGAGATCAGAGTGGGCAGCAAAGAAGCCTAGTCAATATACAAGCTGATGAGTCTTAAGCCCCGTACACACACGTCGAAAATTGGCAGGGAATTTTCGTCCAACGTCCGATCTGCCGATTTTCGGCTTGTTAGTATGATGCTTCCGACAACTGACTCTGACTTTTCGGACGAAAAAAATCTGGTGTGCAGACTATAAAATTTTTGTTGGCCGTCAAAACACGGCCGATTTTCGTGCAGTCAGTACTGATTTCGACAGGGAAAAATCTTATGAGCAAGTCTGGGCATGCTCAGAGAAGAAAGAACACATAGAAATCAAACCAGCACATGACATCACTTCTGAAGTAGAATTTTGTTGGCCGAGAAAATTCGTGTGCAGTCTAGGCACATTCCAACCAACAAAACACCACTCTGGACTAAAGTCGGACGATCGGTCGGCCGATAATCGTTGCGTGTGTACGAGGCATTAGGCTGCAAATTTAACCTTTTGCTAAGGACAATGGGTTTTGGTGGGAGAACAGCTTAATAGTGAGGTTGATTGACACACTGGGCAGGGACTAACCATGAAGGTGTTATACCAACCAGCAGGTGAGATCTGGAGATGCCTATTGGGCCATACACACTATAAGAGCGTCATCGCTTGATTTATTCTCCCTGGAAAAGAGACACCTGAGGGGGGACATGATAGCAATTTTTAAATATCTCAATGGGGATCTCAGCTTAGAAAAACAGCTATTCAGTCGAAGGGATTGCATGAGGACTCGAGGGCATACAATGCGATTAGAGGAGAAGCGTTTTAACCTCAGGCAACGTGGGGGGGGGGGGGTTCTTTACTGTTAGGGCTACAAGATTGTGGAATTCTCTACCACAAGAGGTGGTTTCTGCGGGAAGTATGGTGGCTTTCAAAAGACTCTTAGACTTGCATCTCTAGGGTAAGAAAATTCAGGGGTATGTGAGATGATTACAGCCACACACAGCTACACAGGTTGAACTGGATGGACTATTGTCTTTATTCAACCTCACCTACTATGTAACTATGTAACTATGTAAGATTTTCTGAAGACTTTTTCCTTTAGACTTACCAAAACCATATAATATGAGGTCAAACCTAAATTTGTATGCAACCTGGCAGGCCCTTGCACTACATAGAAAAGGTAAATCTGAAGGAAATCTAACCACAAAAGTTGGATAGTGTGTATCCAGCTTTAACACAATCCTGTGCAACCCAGTAGAAAAGACCACATGGTGGTAGAACCAAAAGAAGCAGATAGGTATGCTGCTAATATAGGACAGAAAGCTTTCCAAATGGTTTATTTAATAAGGCATGAGCCACAGTCAACATGCCATTTCAGAAACTGGCATAGGCCAGAGGAGATCAGAGTAGGCAGCAAACAAGCCTAGTCAATATACAAGCTGATGAGTCTTGGGCTGTGAAATTGACCTTTTGCTAAGGAAAATGGGTTTTGGTGTGAAAAAAGCTAAATAGTGCAGTTGATTGACAGGGTAGACAAGGAATTGCCAAGTAGCTGCTATATCAGCCAGCAGAAAAGTTCTGTTGATGCCTATATCTCCCAGTTCTGTATGACAAGGTAGGATGGACCACATGGTTGTGCAACCACAAGTAGAAGATCAGCTTTTCTGGTAATCTAGGACAGAAAGCTTTAGGAAGGGTTTATTTAATAAAGGATAATAATAAAAGAAAAAAACACGATGAAGTAAAGTGCAATGACCCATAGACACCAATCAAATGTCACCGTTAAACTTTCTAGAGCAGCCAGGACAATGAAATTTGACTGTCAGCTGGTTGTTTTGGTTTACTGCTTACTGTCTACGCTCTTTGCTTTATTAAATAAGCTATAAAAAGCCACACAAGACCGTTGTTCTAATACACTGCTTACGCTTAATCCTTTGCTCTGCCATGCTGACAGACCACAGGGGCCAATAGTCATCAATTACTTTCTATCAGTTTCACAGATTGCTTCTAGTCCAAATCACCTTTGTATTCTTCCTGCGTCTCTCGATCTGCTGCACTGTCAGAACGGCTCTCTACATGGCCATCAGACAAACGCTGCCTCTGAAACCTTTTACCGCGTAAATTAGAACCTATGCCGTCTACCCCGTCTTCTGAAACACAACCATTTATTGCAGAGGAGACTTCAGTCACTTGTACTGAGAACACAGTGATTTTGTAGCTGTCTTTGTAAATATACATTTTGACTGTTAGGTGAGAGTCTCTTTCTCTCAAAATGTTTCTTTTCAAAGTTATGTCATTGCCGTATAATAAAAAGCTTGTATTTTTGTGTACCACCGTCAAGAATCCATTCAAGAATGACAAGATGAGTGGAAGGTGCATGGAGGACAAGATGCAATTAAAGTATATCTACTTTAAACTTGATGAAAAAAAAAAACAAATATAATATTAATAATAATAATAATATTATATTAGTATTCTATTATATACATCACACACAGCATACTTACAATTACAACTATTGATCGACTGGTATCATTTATTTGCCGCCGATACCAATATTTTGGTCATCGGATATCGGTATCGGCCGATATCAGCCAATATTTTTGGACATTAAAAAATCTATATATATTTTTTTAATGTCTACAGGTACTTTGGTGGAGGGATCTGGGGGTCTAAAAGACCCCAAACCCCTCCTCTGCACTTAAAAGCATTCAAAACGCCAAGTTTAGCTGTTTTGAATGCTGTACGTTTTTTTAATTAGGCGCCGCCAGTACCCGGTAGTGATGTAATGTCATGACATCACTTCCGGGTACTCGGCGGCGCCGAATTTAAAGAAATGGAGACCCGGTCAGATGGCAGCGGTGCAGATGGAGACCCGGTCAGGTGGCAGCGGTGAAGGTAGGACGTCCGGGTCTCCCGGTGGGACAGGAGACCTGGGCAAGACGCGGAAGGTGGCTGGAGGGGGGGACATCCCCTTCCTCTCCTTGGAATGACAGCCAAGTGGCTTCTCAACCGCATCGGTTGTCATTACAAGACAGCCGACCGTTGGCTATGGACACCGGTACCAGGGTGATCCCTCTAGCTGCAGACATCACCCCGGTACAAGCACTTTCCCGAAATATCGGCAATATCGGTAAATCAAAGGCCGATTCCGATATATCGGGCAAAGTGCATATCGGCCCTTGATATATCGGCTTTGCCGACAATCGGTCGATCACTAATTACAACCCAAAACTATTTCTGCTATGCCTCCTGAGTATGGGGATACCACATGTGTGAGACGTTTACACAACCGAAATGCATAAGGGGGCCCAGTATCCAAGAAGCACCTTCAGGAGCCCCAGGGGTATAAATTACACATCTAATTTTCTTACTACCTATCACATTTTTGGAGGCCCTGGAGCACCAGGACAGTAGAAACACCCACAAAATGACCCAATTTTTTAAAGCAAATGCTCCAGTTTATTTTCTGAAAGGCATAGTGTGTATCTTGAAAATGTCTTTCTTTGCCAGAAGCTTCTGGGAAATGCAGGAATTAAAATGAAATGGTATTTGTTTTTATTTACATAAAATTGTCAATGAATAAGATATTTCTAACACGCATCATAGGCATACTTAGAAATACACCCCAAAACACATTCTGCTACTCCTCCCTAGTGTGGATAACACATGCATGAGACTTTTCACAGCCTAGCCACACAGAGGGGCCAAAAATCCAAGGAGCAACCTCAGACTCTCTAGAGGCATAGATTACACATTACATTTCCTGACTACCTATCATATTTTTTGGAAGCCCTGGAGCACCAGAGCAGTGAAAACACCCACAAAATTACCACATTTTGGAGGGTCAACACCCAAAGGTAGTTAGGTAGTTTTTAAAAGATATGGTGAGTCTTTTAAAGAAAGAAAATGAAAATACATTTTTTTACATAATGTTGAGTACTGTCTTTGATACTTTTATTTGCACTAACATACACATTTACAGGACAAACTTCCGGTGTAGGTCCTCTTCTTGTCCTGAAAAATAGTATGTTAGTGAAAATAGTATTACAGACAGTACTCAATGGTTTCTGTCGCAAGTACACTAATATGGCTACAATCTCCTCACAAAAAGATATTTCTCACAAACACCATAGGCATACTTAGAATAAAACCCCAAAAGTGTCTGGACTGATTATATACCAGACATGGTATCTTGTATATCACAAAAATCAACCAATTGTGTCATAATAACCAACGTATTGTAAAGGTAGCCTCTGTACGAGTGGTCAGAGACTATAGCTTAGTGTAGCAACACCTATAGCAGGCCAAGTTCACATAAGCCTAGCCTACTGGCTACCCCCAAGAAAGCCATGTTCACTGGCCAGGAAATACAGGAGGCTGAAGAAAGGAAGAACAAAAAAAAATCCTGTGGTTCCAGGAGTTGTCCTGCAGAGGTTGGCTGGGACTGTCGTCTCAGCGGAACGTAGTTAGTGGGATTCGCAGATGGGTAAGTTCAGGCGAAGGCAGAGACATGGTCAGCAAGCAGGCAAAGGATCATTCCAGGCAACAAGCAGAAATGTTGTAAATAAAAAGCCAGAATTGGTACAGGCAGCAGACAGAGTCAACACTACACTGGTGTGGTGGTGACCAGGAAGACTTGAACTGGTGTCGCGAATGATCACTGACACTGTAAGTGGTATGGCAGTGATTAGGGAAAATATGAGTGATGTGGCAGTGATCAGGGCCATTGGGACTGGGGTGGTGGCGATCAGGGACACTGTAAATAGTGAGGCGGTGATCAGGGATAATATGACTGGTGTGGCGGTAATCACAGACAATATGACTGGTGTGATGGGGATCACCAACATTGTGAGTGGTGCAACGATATTTAGTGAAACTCAGTTGGTGCCAGTTATTTGGGACAATATGAGTGGTGTGGCGGTGATCAGTGACCTGGGACAGGCGTGGGGGTGGTCACAGACACCATAACTGGTGTGTTGGTGATCACAGACATTGTAATCAGTGTGGCGCTGATCAGGAATACTGTAACTGGTGTGGCAGTAATCAGGAATACTGTAACTGGTGTGGCAGTGAGCAGGGT
Source organism: Pelophylax lessonae (assembly GCF_965119305.1). Lineage (NCBI taxonomy): Eukaryota > Metazoa > Chordata > Amphibia > Anura > Ranidae > Pelophylax > Pelophylax lessonae. The sequence goes on from NC_138773.1 coordinate 318,929,401, forward strand.
CACTGTAACCAGTTTTGGTGTGATTATGGTCACTATGAGTGTGTGATGGTGATTAGGGACACTGACTGATGACAGTGATTTGAAAAGAAAAAATATATATAACTTTTTTTTTTTCATTAAATTATTTTTACATTTGTTATTTATTTTATTTATTTATTTAATTTTACATATGGTCACCCTTGCAGATTAGTGTCACCACTGGTGACAGTGTACTACACTGGGGGGTGATCAGGATTTTTCTTTTTCTTTTACACTGTGATTGCTTTTAAAGCTACTCTCTTTGGCTGCATTCCTGCAGCTATTGAGAAATACTGTGATAGCTGTAAATGGCCACAGCTATCACATGGTACAGGGCTGCTGTGAATGGCCCTGTATTACATGACCTGTGTGACTGATCACAGAGATCACACAGTAGTAGTAAACAATGATGCCAAAAAATGACATATTGTTTTCTGCTGTCCATGTGATCGCTGAAGCTAAAGTGATTACATGGTACCAGGGCCACCAAGAGTGGCCTAGTACCGCAATCAGTGTTCCACTGTTTCTGGTGGACAGAAGGTACAGATTGCTCCACTGCATGCTCCAAGGGATTGTGCACAAGAGGCAGATGCAGGGGGGGGACATACGGGTATGTCGACCCACATTGGCGCTGAACTTGTTGGCCATTGTACTATGGCTGGATAGAAAGCGTGTAAAGCTATGAAAAACTTTGGAATGGCACAGGAAATAACCTAATAACATTCATATTTTGTTTCATTTATGCAGAATGAATATACATAAGGTAAATATCATAGAACAATTAATATGATACTTAGTGCCATCTAGTGGCCTTTTTGCTATATTTTCTGTTTTAAATCAGATAACATTCAAACTGTAAGGTACCTGTAGGAAGGTTTAGTCCAGAATGAAGCATTGGCTGGGGTTGAGGTGTTAGCATAGTTAGGCAGGACAGGTCAGCAACGAGTCTTGGCAGCAAAGTACAGAGTGAGAATCCAGAAGTGTGGTTGGGGACAAGCAGGGTAGTGTAGAATCATCAGGCAAAGAGAGTAATCCAGGAAACAGGCAGAGGTCAAAATCCAGAAGTTCAGTAACTCAGCAGTATGTCACACACCCAAGGAAAGAGATCCAACAAACAGGCATAGTTCACAGAAAGTCCTGAAATTTAAGCTGATCCAATTGTGGATTAATTGCAGCTGGAAGGCAGGTGGAGCTAGAGAGTACTAGGAGCAGAGGTACTTTTGAAGGTGTATACTGCATGAAACAGGTTCCCCAGTGGCAGAGGGAACAGAGCTGCTGCCCAAGCACAGCAGGACTCAGATTCAATCCCAGGCACAAGACTTGCCCCCCCCCCTCCCACAATGGGGGTTTAGTAAGGCTTTATGGAAAAGGTTGCATGAAATTTCCAAAAGAGGGAAAGAGCATGTAGATCTTTAGCGGGAACCCAATATCTATCAACTACAGAGTTTCACTTCTACTGTACACCCGGCCCAGACTTCTTGAATCCAGAATTTTAGATAGCTCATACACAGGCTGCCCATACACAAGAACAGGAGGAGGTAGTTGTAACCACAGAAACCCAAGGATTACAGGCAGACATGGTAAGTCTATAGGAGATAGGATAATGTCCTCTCTATGGAGGGAACCAAACTGTAGGGTGACTGGTGACCTCGAATTCCACAATGCCTTTGCCCAAAGGTTGCGTGTTCACAGGGGTGATGTTCAAAGGTCTAGGTTTGTAAACTAAAGGAAAATCGTGAGCTTGGACGAAGGATATGTAAGGTCTTACCCGACTCCTCCAACATGGGTTTTTACTGGACGGTTTGGGCAAGCGGACAACATGTTGCCTTTCACTCTACAATAAAGATATAGGGCCAGGGAACATCTCCTTTGCTTCTCTGTTTCAGTCAGTTAAAGACAGCTGATGCCCATGGGCTCTGCAGGTGTCATGGACTCAGCAGCAGTTTCAGGTCTGGAGTTAGGCGGCGTTTGGAAGTTAGGATGATACAATAGAAGAGGTTGCTTGCGAGTCTCCTGACACCTAGCAGCAGTTTCAGGTCTGGAGTTAGGAGGCGTTTGGAAGTTAGGAGCTAACTGATACAATAGACAAGGTAGCTTGCGAGTCTCCGGACACCTTTCATGGCAGCAGACATCCAGACGGACACACAGCTCAAAAAACTTTTCAAGATCATCTGGAATCGATCCCTATACATCAGTTTATTCTTTATGCGATTAGTAAGCCCTTTGCGAAAGGCTGCACGAAGAGCACCAGCATTACAGTTTGTCTCAGCAGCCAGTATACAAAACTCAACAGCATATTACGCAACAGGTTTGATACCTTGCTGTATATCCAAGAGTGGGCATTCAACAGCTGAAACACTGCCAGGCTTATCAAAAACAGTAACAACATTAACTTATACGCGTTTTGCAGCAAAAGATTATTATGTTCCAGGTAAGGAGAGACCTATGCCAGTGCCTTCCCCTTTGAGCTATGTTCACATGTTGGCGTAGCAGGTCGCGGACAGAATCACTGCTATTCTGCCCGCGATCCGTAAATCATTGCAAATTGCGGGACGCCTGTGCGTTGACGTTGATTTGCAATGGCACCCCAAACGCTGTGCGATGTTGCCGCCATTTCTGCCTGCCGAATCGCGGTAACATCGCGCAAACAAAATTGCGGGTCACAAGACGCCCCAAAGAAGCTCTTGTACCTTTTTTGGGCGTCATGCGAACCGCGATTTTGTTTGCGCGATGTTACCTCGATTCGGAAGGTGGAAATCGCGGCAACATCGCACAGCGTTTGGGGTGCCATTGCAAATCAATGGCAACGCACAGGAATAGCGGTGATTCTGCACACAGTCCGTTATGCCAACATGTGAACGTAGCCTTAACAATGAGATGACAAAGGTCACCTTGGCAGAAGCTGTTTTGAACGTCTCAGGGCTATTGTGGAAGTGCTGATGGCAAATGTTCAGAAAGCCTCCGCATTCCTCATTATCACCTCCACATTTTTCAAGCAGAGGAAGCTTGGGAGGTACTGAAGAGACAGCTTGAAGTAGACCAGGAGCATGAGTCTGGATTGGTTCGAAGAACACTGCCAACATGGATTTAATCATAGCAGACATCAAGCTTAGCATCCAGAGAAATAAGATGAACTTCATGATTATCAAGCAAATGTCCCTAATGTGCAATAGCCTTAACCACCTCAGCTGGTCCATTGGTATTGTGGCCCATTTGTTATGTAAGGTACTTTAGTCTAGAGTGGAGCTTTGGCTGGGGGTTGGGGGGTTAATAAAGTCAGGCAGGCCGGGTCAGCAACGAATCTTGGCAGCAAGGTACAGAGTCAAAATCCAGAAGCATGGTCAGGGACAGGCAGAGTCATACACAGGCCAGCAGGGTAGTGTAGAATTGTCAGGCAAAGAGAGTAATCTAGGGAACACGCAGAGGTCAATGTCCAGAAATTCAGCAACTCAGTAGTTTGTCACAAACCCAAGGTAACAGATCCAACAAACAGGCATAGTCTACAAGAAGTCCTGCAATTTAAAGTGGTTGTTAACCCACTATACTATGATAATTCCATCCCCTCTGTTATGTAACGTTATGTGTCCCTGTGCCTGTGCTAAATAAAAAAAAATGCAGATTATACCATATCAGAGCGTCCTCTGGCACTCACGTGACTCCTCGGCTCTCTTCTCTGCTTGGCTGACAGCTATAGTGGGTGGGGCTGTTAAGTAAGGGCAGTTTTGTGACTTTGAATGAGACACAAGCCAGGTAAGGCTCTGCGTCTCCATCCCTGTGACGGAAATTAAGGAAAAAGGATTGATTTAAATGAGGTGCGTGAGAACAACCGGCCCTAAGTAAACCATACTCACCGACCAGTCTGCTAACAAACCGAATCAACCTGTCTAACAATGTTGGTTAAAAACAGGGGTTTAGTTAACACACATTTGCAAACGCATGTTTAAGCTGCAAGGCCCCTTGATGGCACCCTGTGTTACTTGCAGTCCTAATACTACTAATTTATGAGTGTCTCCACAGTGGGAGCACATGCTAGCTAATTGATAGATGGGGGACAGGTGGACATGGAGGTAGCCCAAGCCTCCCCCAACCTGCCCCCATCTATAACTGGCCTTCAATGTATATTACAAAATCACAAGTGAATACAAACCAATAGCTATGTGATAGCCACAGGGATGAAACTAAGAATGACAGACTGAGGAGCACGCACCTCCATCCCTGATTGTATGTTAAGTAAGAGCAGTTTTGGGACTCTGAATGAGACACATGCTGGGTATGTCTCTGCGTCTCCATCCCTGTGATGGAAATTAAGGGCAAAGGAATGGGACTTTAAATGAGGTGCGTGAGAACAATCGGCCCTAAGTAAACCATACTCACTGACCAGTCTGCTAACAAACCGAATCAACCTGTCTAACAATGTTGGTTAAAAACAGGGGTTTAGTTAAGACACGTTTGCAAATGCATGTGTAAGCTGCAAGGCCCCTTCCCGGCACCCTGTATTACTTGCAGTCCTTACACTACTAATTTATGAGTGTCTCCACAGTGGGAGCACATGTTAGCTAATGGATAGATGAGGGACAGGTGGGCATGGAGGTAGCCCAAGCCTCTCCCAACCTGCCCCCATCTATGACTGGCCTTCAATGTATATTGTAAAAGTGGGTGGGGCTAACACTCCTTCTGACGTCAGCCGGGAAGGAGAGAGCAGAGGAGTCACATGAGCGCCGGGAGACGCTCTGATATAAGGTATAATCTGCATTTTCTTTTATAAACCACAGGCACATGGACACACAGCGTTATATAACAGAAGGGATGGCATGATCATAGTATAGATATGAAAGCAGCAGGAGGGGAGGATCGTTGAGTGGAAGGGGACACAGGAGACACAGGAGAGTAAGGAGGAGAACTGCGGATGTCAGAGGCACGTAAATTGACCTCGGTGTCAGTACTCAGCATCCATGATAAACCATGGTCAGTTTACAGGGGGAGGGTATAGCCAGGCAGGATCAGCCAGGTATTTCAGGTGATACAGGGGGCCAAATTACACAGCACAAGCACTGTGCTGTATAACATGCTTAAGAGAACAGGATCCATTTTCTTTTTTTTTTTTTTTTTTTTTAGGGTAACAAACACTTTAGGCTGATCTGATTGTGCATTTATTGCAGCTGGAAGGTAGGTGGAGCTAGAGAGTACTAGGAGCAGAATCGCAATGCATAGCGGGCATGTTGGAATGCATAGAGCATGTGCAGTAAGTTTTCTCATCACTTCCGGGTTGTAGAATCTGATAGGTAGCGGTATGAGCGTCCGCAGAACATTTTTCATGGAGGGCATCATTTTTAAGATCACCCATGCTCAGCCCCTTTTTCGCCCCCCATAGATCCCCCTTTACAGCAGGCAAGGGTCTCCCATAGATCTCCTTTAGAGCATGGTCCCTATAGATCCCCCCTTTAGAGCAGGCCAGGGTCCCCCATAGATCCTTCTTTAGAGCAGGCCAGGGTCCACATCGATCCCTCTTTAGTCTTACCTTTTCACCTATATTTCCCTGCTACCAGGTTTTCCCTGCAAAGAATATATATATATATATATACTACTTAGCCAATATGACCCCCTTTAAAGCCGGCCCGGATCCCCATAAATCCCCTTTAGAGCAGACCAGGGTCCCCATAGATCCCTTTAGAGTAGGCCAGGTCAGGGTCCCCATAGATCCCCTTAAAGAGCAGGGTTCCCATAGATCCACCTTTAGAGCAGGCCAGGGTCCCCCAAAGTTCGCAAACAAAAAACTCAAAGAAAGGGAGCACCAGCCTAGCGCATTATCCTCAGTAAGGCTTTTATTTATAACAAATTAAAAGGCGTCTACTCACAAACGGGTGATGTAAACCAGCATATCAGATTCAAATAACTTAGTCCATGATTATAGAGTCCATAGTCTTAGTTTTGGAGTTTTCCCCCATAGTTCCCCCTTTGGGCAAGGTTACCTAAAGATTCCCTTTTTCGAGCAGACCAGGAAATTTCCAGGGGGGGTCACTTGCCCCCCCTTGCGAATGCACATGGGTAGCGATATTCTGATAGAACACCCCCTTAATGGATGGATCCCTCTGAGTGTCTAGCAAGGCTTTGTGGGAAAAGTGGCATGAGAACTAGGAGCAAAGTTTCTATGGAAGGTGTATACAGTACAGCTCAGGTTCCCCAGTGGCAGAGGGAACAGAGCTGCAGCCACAATCAGGGCTGCTGTTAGAAATCAAGGGGCCCCCGTACAGACTACCTGGCAGGACCCCCCCAAGAAAATATTAAAGATATATTTATCTAAAATTACAACAAAATCACTATTATCAGACACAAATATAACATAACTCACATAATCCCTGCTAAATCTAAAAAAAAACTATGTTAAATAAAAATGAAGATGAGATGAGAAAAATATACAGGCTGGGCAGTTGGAGCTCCATGATCAGAGAGACAGAGAGAGAGAAACAAAGTTACAAATAAACTCCTGAGCAGAGATAACATTAGAGCCAGTGCTGGGAGGGGGCCCACACAGGGAGGGGGATTAGTGAGGGGCAACTGTCTCTTTCTCAGCAGATAAAAGCTGATAGCAGGGAGAGGGACAGATCAGATTCAGGTGCTGGAGGAAGACTGTATTTGTTGTCCATCACCATCACTAATCCCCCTCTCTGTGTGGGGCCCCCCTGTGTGCTCGGGCCCCCTACAAGAGGGCTGGTGGTCCCCCCCTATCAGCGGCCCTGGCCACAACACCCAGGTTCAATCCCAAGCACATGACACAAACAGCACAAGGTAAGCGTTAAAAGGTTAGCTTTTTTACCCCATTAGCGCAGAACAAATGTACATGAAGTAATAGTAAGTATTTTTTTTCCAAATGTTTTAATTTTATTTTTTTATGGTTGGGTTTGAGGGGCTTTGAATGTAATAGACCTTCCATTTTCACGAAAGGTCAACTTTAAGTGACTATACACTAACATCTGTAAAAAATAAATTATTTTTCTTGGAATGTTCACTATGGTACTTCTAATTTAGTGTGCTTCTTTCATCCTTTCTACCTGCAATTTTGTGCCATTTCCCATCCAAACGCGAAGAAAATTGGAGCCACAAAACAAAAAAAAAAAGGCGAAATGTTCTATGTACTTACTTTGCTTTGTCTGCCGCTATTATTTTAGTAAACAACATTAAGTCGATCTGCTCCAGACAAAACACATAAACAAATATGAATATAAAAAGCCAGGAATCGGTTGAGCTGTTCGCCGGCTTCCGCGAGCTGCAATAATTTCCCGCCCGGCGAAGTGCATGAAAGCGGCTCGGATGTGAAAAGCGCCTTAGCCTGGAAATTTTCAGAATAAATAGGTTTCCGTCAGACGCTGTGAAGTTTAATCTTAAGAGTAATACGCTTTCCTTTGTTTTATTGGAAGCTCATAAATACTCATTACTGTTAGTGCGCTTGCTTTGTGTGCCCAGGAAAATACAATAAAACGCGCGGTACAGTGCGAGCCGCCTAATGTATCACACCGGACAGCTCTCTAAACTTTCTCTTTCTTCGGCTACTGTACTTCAATAGAAAAGTCAACACAGAGAGGAAAAAAAAAGAAAAAAGGATCCGAGCACTCAAAATAGCCGACGCCTGCCTATAAAATGTCCTTTTTTTCTGTGCAGTTGGTCCGTTTTTACTGCAGTGTCTTTCATCCCACATTCATCGGACACTTTATTAGTCACATCTTTCCTTTATGGCAAGATGAACAGTAAATCAAGTGGTTACAACAATACATAAAGCATGCAGACATGGTCAAAAGGTGGCTAGCACACAATTTGGAGCGGCGGTATGTTCTTTTCAGAACAGGCCTCTATTACTTTCATCAAAATATTACTTTATAACCCAAAGACTTGGTAAAAAAAAGGACTTTTTATGGTACTACAAAAGTATAGACCCAAATATACTATTTAAAATTGTAATATACACTGTATTGTCAAAAGTATTGGGACACCTGCCTTTACACGCACATGAATTTGAATGGCATCCCAGTCTTAGTCCGTAGGGTCCCATATTGAGTTTGTGACGAGACCCTTGCTGGCTCGCTTCCGCTCTCCCGACACTCCTCTGTTTCTAGTGAGTCAGCTTGCAGATCGCAACGTCTGATGGTTCGGTCAACCAAGGCTCCGGGATCGGAACTACAGCTATGTGCCATTCGGAATCCATTAGAACAAACACCAGGCAGGCTGTATGTAAGTTCAAACAGGAAGACAATTTATTGGAAGTACACAGTACACTTTTATACAGAATTTGGAAAATACTGCCCCCAACAACCGCTTTCCCATTGGTCAATTGCACAGTACATGCCGTTCTCCTTCAGGTCCTCCTTAGCCATGCAAATGAGGACTTAAAAAAATAAGTCAGCAGGGATTGGTCAGATAGCTTGATTAGAAGGACTGTTATGTGTAATGAGACAGAAGCCCCCAGGGGACAATCAATGTACTCAATAGCCAGACACGGAACAATGGGAGGTCATCAGCACTCAGCATGAGACAGGGCAATCCACATTCCCTCCCAATACACAAACAAAAGGAAAGCCTCTCTGACACTGAAAGATATGTAACACACACAGCACTCAGAAATCACAGACCTCATGGCAAATGGGAACAAATCTCAATATTTCTACATGGAGACATTGCTGACAAATATGAAGCAATCCAAACCATCACCCATATGTCCTTAAATTCCAGTGACGGTGAACACCGTCACAGAGTTGGCCCACCCTTGGCAGCTATAACAGCTTCAACTCTTCTGGGAAGGCTGTCCACAAGGGTTAGGAGTGTGTCTATGGGAATGTTTGACCATTCTTCCAGAAATTGTAAGGCCAGGCATTGATGTGAATGAGAAGGCCTTGCTCGTAATCTCCGCTCTAATTCATCCCAAAGATGTTTGGGCTGAGGTCAGGACTCCAGAATGTCTTGTTATGCTGACTCCTTAAGAGTTTCCTTCACTGGAACTAAGGGGCCAAGCCCAACCACTGAAAAACATCCCCACACCATAATCCCCCCTCCACACAATGATTTAGACCACAAGGTTTAGGAGTGTGTCTATGGGAATGTTTGACCATTCTTCCAGAAGCTCATTTGTGAGGCCAGGCACTGATGTGAATGAGAATTCCTTGGTCATAATCTCCACTCTAATTCATCCCAAAGATGTTTGGGCTGAGGTCAGGACTCCAGAATGTCTTGTTATGCTGATTCATTAAGAGTTCCCTTCACTGGAACTAAGGGGCCAAGCCCAACCACTGAAAAACAACCCCAAACCATAATCCTCCCTCCACCAAATGATTTAGACCACAAGGTTTAGAAGTGTGTCTATGGGAATGTTTGACCATTCTTCCAGAAGTGCATTTGTGAGGCCAGGCACTGATGTGAATGAGAAGGCCTTGCTCGTAGTCTCCACTCTAATTCATCCCAAAGATATTTGGGCTGAGGTTAGGACTCCAAAATGTCTTGGTATGGTGACTCCTTAACCACCTGAGGATTTTGCTGTCTTACGTCCAGGCCACTTTTTGCGATTTGGCACTGTGCGACTTTAACTGACTATTGCGCGGTCATGCAACACCATACTCAAACGAAATTTATGTCCTTTTTTTCCCACAAACAGAGCTTTCTTTTGGTGGTATTTGATCACGTGTGCAATTTTCATTTTTTGCGTTATTAATTAAAAAATGCGACAATTTTGAAAAAATAACAATATTTTTCTACTTTGACAGTTAAAAAATATCCAATAAATTCAATTTTTGTCATATATTTAGGTCAAAATGTATTTAGCTACATGTCTTTGACAAAAAAAATTCTCATTGAGCGTATTTTTAAACGCTTTATGACCGGAAGGTTTTACCCCATTCCTGACCAGGCCATATTTTGCGATTCGGCACTGCGTTATTTTAATGGACAATTGTGTGTTCGTGCGACGCTGTACCCAAATTAAATTTATGTCCTTTTTTTTCCCACAAAAAGAGCTTTCTTTTGGTGGTATTTGATCACCTGTGCGATTTTTACTTTTTGCACTATAAACAAAAAAAAAAATAACAATATTTTTCACATTTTTTTATATGAAATTCCCCCCCCCCAAAAAATGTAAAAATCAAAATTTTTTAACATTTTAGGCCAATTTGTTTTCTGCTACATATTTTTGGTAAAAAAAAATCGCAATAAGTGTATTTTGATTGGTTTGCGCAAAAGTTATTGCGTTTACTAACTAAGGGAAAGATTTCTGCCATTTTTGGAGTTTTTTTTTTAACAATTTTTTTTTGCGGGACTGCGACATTGCGGCAGACAGATCGGACCCTTGACTGACATTTTTGACACTTTTGAGGGTACCAGTGACATTACTACAGTAATCAGTGCTATACATATGCACTGTTACTGTAAAAATGACACTGGCAGGGAAGGGGTTCATTTTTATTGGAGAGGGAGGGGTTAATATATGCCTGGTGCTTACTGACGTGTGTGGGGGGGGAGGTGACTGAGTGACACAGGGACAGATCGCAGGTTCAGCTATGCGGTACCCTGCAATCTGACCCTGCCTGTCACTTAGGAGATCCGCCCGCTTTGTTTACACAAGCAGGCGGATTTCCACACTAGATCCCCGACGATCGGGGAAGAGCAGCGGTGATCACCGCCACTCCTCTCCTGGCCCGACTCCCGCTGTAACTGAATACAGTGGGAGTGAGCCTCCGGCGGCTCGCGTGCCCCACCGAGAGAGGGGATTGTCTGGTGACGTAGGTTTATGTCGCCAGACGATAACGAACCACTTTGCCGCAGTACAGTCAGCGTGACTGGTCGGCAAGTGGTTAAGAGTTCCCTTCACTGGAACTAAGTAACTAAGAAGGCTTCTGTGTTTACAAGTGACAGTAGGAGCGGGAGAAAAGGGTGAGAACCAGAAGTGGAGAATGGAGTTTTGCTATGTTCTGGCTGCAAAACTGGATGCATCCTAGTGGGCCGGATTTAGCCCGCGGGCCTTGTGTTTGACACGTGTGCTCTAGAGGTTCAGACAATTCAACCTCTTAAGAACTGAGAACAGTGCTTAGCCTAACATTTTCAGCCATTGGTCTCCACTCTCTACAGGTATTCTCCTAACAAAACCTTTCATGTTGATTGCAACGGAACCGCGACCCACACTGTACTTCCCTCAGAATACGGCTTCCTCCCAGTTGTGAACATAGATATCAGATTTTCCAGCCGCCTCCATACAAAGCTAGCCAACAACTTAGCTTGTATAGGTTTTTGAACCTTCTCTGACACTGGTCCCCTGTGCCTTATCTGCATCTCTCCCAACCTCCTTTCGAATTCCTCTTCCATGACGGCTGATATCTGTACCTCTCCTCTTCTGCTATCCGTACCTTGGATCCCGGTGGAGGTTTGGATGTCCCAGACTGCAAGAAGCATCCCACCGCTTGTCACCAATGTAACGGAACCGCGATCCAAACTGTGTTTGTGGGCTTCCGTCAGTATACGGCTTCCTTCAGTCTTGAACATAGATATCAAATATTCCAGCCGCCCCCATACAAAGCTAGCTGACAACTTAGCTTGTACTGGAACCTTCTTCTTTATTTGAACAGTCACACAGAATTTATATACAGCATGGACATCCCCATCCTGATCAGATTACCACACACAGGTCAGGGGTTGCCTGATTACATTATCATATGCAGATTCAATTGTATACAGAAATAGAATTAAGCTGAACTAATTATCTAGCCAGCTGGACAGAAAAAATATGTGAGTTCATTAACAATTTACAATAGGACAGACAGGCTTAACAGAATACACATCACACCTCAATACACAGACAATAGGAATAGACCGCCAGTGACAGATTGTCTGTCTCTGTGTAAGATTCTGGTACCTCTAGTACCCTTATTTACTACTTTCTTTTCAATGCGTCCCACCTTTCCCTTTAGGTGGTACGCATATACCTTTAAGAGCGATGAGGTCACTGCTGAGCGCCGCAGAGCGGCTATTTCAACCGCCGGCGGTCTCACTCACATCGTTCGTTCAACCTGCTTGGCTGTCCACATGCTTGCTAGTGTGTCTCGCTGTCGGAACCTCCAGTTGCTTTCCTTTGCCTTGAACAGACCGGAACCTCGCTCCTGATCCCTGTATCTCGCTACCGGATCACTCCTCATTACCGGACCCCGCTACTAACCTACTCTCTAGTGATAAGTACCCCGCAGGGGAAACCTCCATAAAACCTACTTACACTATATCTATTGCTCACTAAAGACTGTCACTCTCTATGCAATACTAAACACATCATCTGCACTGTTATTTAGATTGCTAGCTCTTGAGCCTACTAACATCTATCCTTGCACTGGGTTAGTCTCTCCTGTATGTCATCTGCTATCCTACCACCTACTACCATACATGATTGCTAACCTATCTGCATCCTACCTGTTACCATCTATACTCTCCTGAACATTTCTCTTGAGTGCTTGCCATCTACTGTCACTGTTCATACCTGTCCCTTCAGCACATCACCACTATACTGCTATATACATCTATCACTCCAGGAACATCTTATTGAGTGTGTATATTTGTATGCTGAATCAGGCAGGCCACAGTGATGAGTCTTGGGAGTTGGAATTGGTATTTCAACACATCTCTACATGACTGCTGAGTGGAGATTTCTGCAGCTGCAAATCCATCTTGTTACAAAAACGCAGGAGCGTTACACTCTGACATTGAAGTACAATACACATTATTATAAGTGTAAACACAGAACCCATTTGAAGCAATCCAAACCATATTCTCTGTGTCCATTAAGTATCTGTCGTTCACTACTAGTGACAGTGAGTACCATCACAAGTGTTCCAACATGATAACGACCCCAAACACACCTCCAAGACAACCACTGCATTGCTAAAGAAGCTGAGGGTAAAGATGATGGACTGGCCAAGCATGTCTCCAGACCTAAACCCTCTTGAGCATCTGTGGGACATCTTCAAATGGAAGGCAGAGGAGTGCAAGGTCTCTAACATCCAACAGCTCTGTGATGTCGTCATGGAGGGGGGGAAGAGGACTCCAGTGGCAACCTGTGAAGCTCTGGTGAACTCCATGCCCAAGAGGGTTAAGACAGTGCTGGATAATAATGGTGGCCACAAAGAATTTTAACATTTGGGGCCAATTTGGATTTGGGGGTGTTCTCACTTTTGTTGCCAGCAGTTTAGACATTAATGGCTGTGTGTTGAGTTATTTTGAGGAGAAAGCAAATTTACACTGTTATACAAGCTGTACACTCACTACTTTACATTGTAGCAAAGTGTCATTTCTTCAGTGTTGTCACATGAAAAGATAGAATAAAATATTTACAAAAATGTAAGGGGTGTACTCACTTTTGTGAGATACTGTACATTGTGCTCAGAAACATATGATAGTTGCACGCATGCAAAGACAATGGAACCAATCATTTTCCAAGACAGCCAGGATACTCCTACGGTGCTGGGTGACGTGATAGTATCCACATACACCTGGCTGATGTGTTGTGAGGGAGGACCCTCTTTCTCATAGCCAAAAAGTGCTACTAAAGGTAAAGGTAGCACTTTTTTGGCTCTGAGGAAGAGGGTCCTCCCTCAAGACGCATCAGATAGGTATATGTGGATACCATCACGTCACCCAGCACCGTAGGAGTACCCTGGCTGTCTTGTAGACAATTGGTTTCATTGTCTTTGGATGCATGCAACTATCATATGTTTGTGAGTACAATGTACAGTATCTCATAAAAGTGAGTACACCCCTCACCTTTTTGTAAATATTTTATTATATCTTTTTTGGATTTTAACCACTTGCCGACCGCCGCACGACTATTTACGTCGGCAGTCAGCCCCTCACAGGCAGAGCGATGTAGGGATACGTCGCTAGCCTGTGAGGGTCTAGGGAGCAAGTGCACGCCGCCGGAGGCACGCTCCCGCTCCCGCGTGGTCACGGACCCCCCCCCCCCCCCCCGATGTCCGCCGGTCACTTGCGATCGTCGGGTGGAGAGGGAGAAAGGCAGGCGGCTGATGTAAACAAGCCGCCTGTCATTCTCCCCTGTGTAGAAACAGTGATCATACGGTTCTACTATATAGGACCGTTGATCACTGTTCCTACACCTCAAGTCACAGCCAATCACAGTTAGAATAATGCCCCTAGGGATACACATAACCCCTCCCTCTTTAAAAAAGTTAACCCCTTCACTACCAGTGTAATTTTACAGTAACAGTGCATATGTATAGCACTGATTACTGTAGAAATGTCACTGGTAACCCCAAAAGTGTCAAAAATGTCAGTCAAGGGTCCGATCTGTGCGCTGCAATGTCGCAGTCCCGCAAAAAAAACGCAGATTGCCGCCATTACTCGTTAAAAAAAAAACACCAAAAATGACAGAAATCTTTCCCTTAGTTAGTAAACACAATAACTTTTGCGCAAACCAATCAAAATACGCTTATTGTGATTTTTTTTACCAAACATAGGTAGCAGAAAACAAATTGGCCAAAAATTTTAAAAAATTTAGATTTTTACATTTTTTGGGGGGGAATTTCATATAAAAAAATGTGAAAAATATTGTTATTTTTTCAAAATTTACACTATTTTTTGTTTATAGCGCAAAAAGTAAAAATCGCACAGGTGATCAAATACCACCAAAAGAAAGCTCTGTTTGGGTACGGCGTCGCACGACCGCGCAATTGTCAGTTAAAGTCGTACAGTGCCGAATTGCAAAAAGTGGCCTGGACATAAGACAGCAAAATCCTCCGGTGGTAAAGTGGTTAAATAAACCTTTTTAGTGATAATGCACAAGGTCTGTGTGCCCTTCTCTTGTTGTTGGTCCTGAGGGGGCGGCAAGACCTTAGGTGGTGTCAACAAAGACCACATAAGACCACTCACCTTCTTGCACACCACTCGAGCGCAGGAGAAAAACTGTCCTCCTGTATAGGCTTTACCTGTAGGTACAAGTTAAAAAAAAAAAAAGAGTTTACTACCACTTCAATACCAACGCAGCAATCTTCTCTGAAAGCACTCAGAAAGCATAATCTCTATTGGACACAGATAATGATGATGACAGATAATATGAGTTGTTTATACTCTTCGTTATTTGTAATGGTCTTTCTATAGCACTTAATAGGAATGTAGTGCCTGACAATGTACTCCACATAATGCTTTGCAGTGGAAACATGACACAAAAGCAATTTCGGTTCCAGGTTATAATCACTGATTACCTAACGAGAGGTTGATTTTTCCATTTTAGAGAGGTTGACATTTTCAAAAGAGAAGCTCAAAAGTTGACGTAGACAGAACAGCGACGATAATGTGATCGCATTACCCAAACAAGCATAAAAGCGAGATTGGATGGCAAACACGACTGCTCCGACATGGCCTTATCTTCTTCATGAGATTTTATTTCAACACATCGCTTCCCGAATTTCACAATGGTGAGGTTCGGGACTTAAGGTGTTAATGACATCCAGAGATCGGATTGCTGTGATTTATGTATCTTCCCCAGCCGGTGTTTGAAGGACACAGATAGTGTGCGATGACACTGAATAGGCAGGAAGGCATTAGAAGAGATAAAAGGCCTGAAATAAGATTCCTGCCCTTTATCGAATCAGACTACATTAGCCTCCAGTGTTGCGAGTTGTTGGAGATCTGGGTGTTGTGTAACACAACTCCCCCCGTGTTTTGGTTAGTTATCTTAGAACAGAATGCCATAATTGCATTTTGCAAATGTAGATTTGTAAGCCGGGCTGATGAAATCTTGCTGGTGGATGGGAGCCGCCACAAAGAGGAGAGAACAAATTAGAGGTTCGCCAAGGGACGGATCATAATGCGTTTTACAGAAGAGAGAGGGAGATAAAGTGCTCTGATATTTCTGGGATATGGGACGGGCTACACTAAGATGGAATGAAGTGAAGTATTTTACTTAGCAGTGTTTAATTTAACCACTTGCCAACATATACATATTTAGCGGCAAGTCAGCTCTTTTGCGCGAAACAGGGGTGTAACTACAGGGGTTGCAATTGCAACCGGGCCCCATGCTCCAGAGGGCCTGTGTGGCTCCCCTGTACACCTGGATGGGAGAGGCAGCGGGGCAGCATGTAGAGAAATCACTGTCCTCCTTTTTCCTCCTGTAGCTGCAGGAGGAAAATGGAGGAGATTGGTTCCGCTGTATGCTGCCCCCGCCACTCCTCCTATCCAGTTCACTTCTGCTGTCTCTGGGCGCCTGTGTGCTCCCCTGGTCCCCCTACTGTGCTGCCCCCCCCCCCCCCACTGTGCTCCCTTCCCTCTCCTGCCGGCTGCTGCAGGAGATGTGCCACAATAGAGAGCCAGGAAGGGGTCAGTAAATATGTAATTTATCAGCTCCTTCCTTTTCTGAATGGACAGAGTCATAGTCAGTGACATTGTAAAAAAAATAAAATAAAAATGATAAAAAATAATACAATTAAAATACCAAAAAAAATAAAAACTACCGACACCATTGGGTGAACTTCCAGGATCGCAAAGGTCACACTTGCGACCGGGCCCTGGCATTCCACCACCGTGGGGAGGCCCCAAGATGACAGGAAGGGAGCCCACTGCAGAACTTGTGAAAGGGTCCTGCAATGAGAGTAAAGGGCCCCATGATTAGTGGGAAGAGCCCCAGGCTTGAAGGGAAGGTCCCTGGCCAGGGGGGCCCTTCATAGTTTCTTTCCCTGGGGGCCCTGAAGGTTCTAGTTACGCCCCTGGCATGAAACGACGTACCTGTATGTTGTTTCGTGCAATAGCCAGCAGGGGCGCGCACACCCCAATTGGCCAGAAAGGGAACCAATCAGCAGTTCCAGCGGACACAATGTCTGCCGGCCACCTGCGATCTCTCCCAGAGAGACAGAATGGCGTTCTGCCGATCTGTTAGAGATGAACACAGGGATCTTGGGTTTCTGCTATTTAGGAACACAGATCTCTGTGTTCATCTAGTAAGCCCATCCTCCCCCCAGTTAGAAAGCAACCCCTAGGGACACTCTTAACCCTTTGCTTGCCCCTGGTGTTAACCCCTTCCCTGCCAGTGTCATTAGTACTGTGACAGTGCATATCTTTAGCACTGATTACTGTAGTAATCTCACTGGTTTCCTCAAAAATGTCAAAGGTGTCAGTTAGGGGTCCGATCTGCCTGCCGCAATGTTGCAGTCCCGCTAAAAATCGCTGATCGCCGCCATTATTTATAAAAAAAATCATAAAAATATCCCATAGTTTGTAGACGCTATCATTTTTGCAGAAATCAATCAATATACGCTTATTGGGATTTTTTTTACCAAAAATATGTAGCTGAATACATATTGGGCTAAATTGATGAAGACATTTTATGTTTTACATTTTGTTCATTGTATGTGTATTATAGCAGAAATAGTAAAAAAATATATATATATATTGTTTGTTTGTTTTTTCAAAATTGTTGGTCTTTTTTTTGTTTCTAGCACAAAAAATAAAAACCCGCCAATGTGATCAAATACCACCAAAAAAAAGCTTTATTTGTGGGGAAAAAAAGGACATCAATTTTATTTGTGTACAGCGTTGCATAGCCTTGCAGTTGTCAGTTAAAGTTACGCAGTGCCGTATCGCAAAAAATAGCCTGGTGATTAGGAGGGTAAAATCTTCCGTTCCAGAAGTGGTTAAAGCGATTGTAAAGAATTTTTTTAATTTTTTTTTAAATAACATCTTTACACAGAAAACAAATTTTGTCTATAAAGCCGTCTCTGAACCACAGAATACAAAGAGAAAACAGGAGTGGCTACACCATGTCCTTTCTAAAACATCCGACTTTAATGGCTTCAGTTGGGAGACCACGGCCATCTTTAACAGGGGCAAATGGGGCAGCTGCCCAGGGCCCATTCATTGTAGGGAGCCCAACGCTGCTGCCCAATGGCTTTTTTTCAGCCAGAGTTCCGCCACCTTCAGGATTTGGCGCTGGCTGCTGAGCTGCTCACTACTGTCACTTATCAATATAGAAGTGCTGCTTCTATATTGACAAGTGACAGCGCTCCTCTCCCAGGCGGCTGTTCAGAACCCTCCCTGCTCTACACATCACTCCCTATACGAGAGCAGAGTGGGGAGGGGGCGGGGGGCTCTACACAGGCAGAAGCTCCTTCACAGACTCCATGGACATGCAGTAAGTTACAGCTACTCTTCTTTAGCCCCATGCTGATGCATAGCGCACCCCTCAACTCTGCACTCCATGCATAGCGCACCTCTCAACTCTGCACTCCGTGCATAGCGCACCTCTCAACACTGCACTCTGTATATAGCCCTTAACCCTGCACTCCATACGTAGTGCACCCCTCAATCCTGCACTCCGTACGTAGTGCACCCCTCAACCCTGCACTCAGTACGTAGCACACCTCTCAATCCTGCACTCTGTACGTAGCGCACCTCACAACCCTGCACTCCGTACATAGGGCACCCCTCAACACTGCTCTACTGCAGGCAGCATTACTAGTAATTTATTTCTGGCAGCCTGTCCTCTGGGAAACTGCTCACACTAGGCTCTGTTCCTACCTGCACTCAGTTAACCTCCATAGCTGTGTGTGCTTTGCTCTGGTCATTGCTAACAGCAAGTTCTAGGAGTTTTTTGTCTATTGGCGGGTCCCCTCACCTCTCCAGTCCATGGTGTGCAGGCAGTAGGCAGATGATGTGCTGTGACTTTGAGCAAACTGCTTCCCATGGGGGCACTTGTGTGTGCTCGGTCCTGAGCCCCATTGCTGCGTCCATTGACACAGACAGAAGGAAATGACCCTGTCCCCCCCCCCCCTCACCCCCAGCTCCCTCATCACTGTCTTTGATTGACAGCACTGGGAGCCAATGAAGCCCCAGCAAAGCCAGTGAAACACGGACGTGAGGGGGAGAAGAGCTGAAGACTATGCCAACTCAGAGGAATCCAAGGGGACTGGGGACGGGATTGACAGCCTCAGTTGTGCATGTTTCTCTAAGAGTGTGTAGAGTGGGGTGTGTCTATTCCCTCCTTTTAAGTCTCAGATTCCACTCAGCTCTCCTCTTTATGCTGTGCAGTGTGGGACATCAGATTCCCACCCCCTGCTTCTTAAAGCTCAGAAATTCTGTATAAACTGTGCACTTTGAAGCAATGCAGAGAAGAGAAGACTTGCGATAAAGAGATACAACTTATGCAGGAGGATTTGTTTCCTCTCTGTGTACCACTTCAAAGGTTTACAACCACTTTAATACATACATTCAGGTTTGCTTTCACTTTAAATAGTTTGTTTGGGCCAAGCTGGCCCAAATTAAATATTTCCTTTAATAATTGCTGTGGCTACTGTATAAACTATATGTAGCATTAACCACATACAGTATGCAGTGTTCTGGCAGCAGTACCAGTACTTCCTGTCTTTTGTCAGAACAAAATTGAGTTGGACAGAGTGCTACTAACATTCACAGAGAGCCTTGTACATGTATATATGAATACAAGGCTGTCTCTGATTGGCTTAGGTGGAGAGGTGAGCGGATGATGTCATGATCTCCACTTCAGCCATTTAGAGGAAACCTTGCGTTCATTGATAAAATTACAAGTATTTCTGTTAATGGCTGAGCAACGCTCATCCTGACTCGATTTTGGTCCAACAGCAAACTAGGTTTTTAGTAGAGATGGACAACATTACTGTTAGTGCAGCTAATCCATTCACTAGGATCATTCATTTAGGAGCATCTGGCGATATCTTTGAGAATGAAGCTTACTCATTAGCTAGTTGTCAGTAAGAATGCACTAGTAGTCAATGACACCACAGCCTGTCTATTTAATAGAGGCCAGCAACATCACTGCTATTGTGCCCACCCAGTCACTGGAGACTGGTGACATCACTGAGAATGGAGCCTATCCTTTCACTAGAGATTGGTGACATCACTGAGAATGGAGCCTATCCTTTCACTAGAGATTGGTGACATCACTGAGAATGGAGCCTATCCTTTCACTAGAGACCAGTGACATCACTGAGAATGGACCCTATCCTTTCACTAGATTCCAGTGACATCACTGAGAATGGAGCCTATCCTTTCATTAGAGACAAGTGACAACACTGAGAATGGAGCCTATCCTTACACTAGAGACCAGTGACATCACTGAGAATGGAGCCTATCCATTACCAGAGACTGGTTACATCACTGAGAATGGAGGCTATCCTTTCATTAGAGACAGGTGACAACACTGAGAATGGAGCTTATCCTTGCACTAGAAACCAGTGACATCACTGAGAATGGAGCCTATCCTTACACTAGAGATGAGTGACATCACTGAGAATGGAGCCTATCCTTTCACTAGAGACGAGTGACATCACTGAGAATGGAGCCTATCCTTACACTAGAGATGAGTGACATCACAGAGAATGGAGCCTATCTTTTCACTAGAAACCAGTGACATCACTGAGAATGGAGCCTATCTTTACACTAGAGACCAGTGACATCACTGAGAATGAAGCCTATCCTTTCATTAGAAACCAGTGACATCACTGAGAATGGAGCCTATCTATTCACTAGAGACCAGTGACATTACGGAGAATGGAGCCTATCCTTTCACTAGAGACCAGTGACATCACTGAGAATGTAGCCTATCCATTCACTAGAGACCAGTGACATCACGGAGAATGGAGCCTATCCGTTCACTAGAGACCAGTGACATCACTGAGAATGAAGCCTATACTGTTGGGGAAATTTTATTAGAACTAGTGTTGACATTTTTTTAGGATGTGTTTTATTTAGCTTGTCATTATGGCTCCTGTTGTCAGTTTGCTTGCAATATACTCATTAGAGCATGTACAGGCGAACTGGCATTGAGGAAAGAATACTGGCAGTGAAAACCTTCTCTTAGATGTGTAGACGCTTTCGCTCTACCTACACATCTCTGCCGGCGAACACGCCATGCGCTATGCTTGGATCTGTTTGCCGGTAGAGATCTATGTGTATTGTGGTGCAGAGTTCAAGGATCAAGCAGCAAGATATGACCACCAGCGGGGGACCCTGTATAATGGGCGGATTTGTTCGCTCAGCGGGGATATGTTTGCTCTTTGAAGTCAATATCATTTTGATATCTATCTGCCTTTATGAAGGGATACATGCTCGTGTCTTTCTACTGTGCCTGATCACCATAGTGGAAACAGCATGGCTAGTTTCGGAGCATGCTCAGAGGCTCCATGGGTTTTGAAGAAGGAGCCTCTGAGCATGCTTCGAAACTAGTTTCCATCTCAGGAGGACTTCATACATTGATGAGCCTATTTACTTCTGTAAGTGTTTTAACCGTTGCCTTTTAATACAATTGCTGACATACTGCACTTAGAGGCGCCTTTTTCTGCATATCACTGAGAATGGTGCTTATCCTTTCACTAGAGACCAACAACATCCCTACAAATAGAGCCCATCTCACCACTATAGACCGGTGACATCACTGAGAAGGGAACCTATCTACTTATTAGAAACCAACAACAGTACTGCCGCCAAATGGGACCCATTCATGTGAATAGGGTGACTCGCTACACATGAGTACAGGGGATTGTGTTGAGGGGCCTGACATGAGGGGGTCCACCCCAGGAGTGGGATAATCACTGGACAGGTGTCAGCAGTCAAGAAAGGGAATACTGAGGAGAGTGTCCCGAAGAGAAATGTAGTTCACCAAGTCTTCTACCAAGGGACTAAAACCAAATCGACCTAAGTGGCAATGTGGATCAGCAGGCTGGCTGCATCATCAGACAGGAATCCTCACAACTTGTGAATAGTTAATTTGGAGTATTCCACTATTCCCTTCTCCCATCCCTATTTAAAATGAAACACCAAAAACAATTACATACCCCTGGACTGATTATTGACTGAGCCAAGAAGTAAAGTGTTAAATTGTGAATGCCAGTGTTGCTATCGGTAACCCAGGGGGACCCGAAAGTGTAAAATCCAGCAGTCCTCAAGGGGGCAGTGCTACACACATAATGCTCTGTGACACCAATGTTTTCTGTGCAACCTATATTAAAGTGAAACTAAAGCTGCCTATACTCACCTTTGCTCCAGCAATGCACTGTCAGTTAGTGGTGGTTTACCAAAACAAGAGTGTGAAAAATTTGGTGCAGCTGTGCACAGAAACCAATCTGATTCCAAGTTTTTTTTTTTTTTTTTAATCAAAGCTTAATTGAACAAGCTGACATTAGAAGCTGATTGGCTACCATGCACAGCTGAACCCCTCTCCAGTTTTAGTAAATCAAACCTTAGTGTCTGTGTGTTTTTGGTTAGGACAAAACAAAGCACAATGCATGCTATTGTTTTTGAACCCTACTTAGGGTTGCCACCTCATCTCTTTAATCCAGGACACATAATAATTACACAAGTTCTGAGGCTGATATAATGCACATAAGGCACCGAGTGAGTTTAATTACCACCTTAATCATCCACAGAACCTGTATGTCCTGGTTTAAAGGGATGAGATAGCAACCCTAACCCTACAGGTACAAAGAATGAATACCAAACACATATGAGGCATTGCTTTGATCGCCAGGAGTAGGATAATTTGTTTTGGATGTTTTTTTTTGGTGTTGGGTTTTGGTAACGGCAAGAAATATATAGATACATATCAAAACATTTTTTTTTTTTACTATTTTTGGATCAGTTTTCCTTTTATAACCTTTAACCACCCAACCATCTACTACCAAAGCACACATGGTGCTGCTTGGGTTCTTACACATTGCTACAGCTGCTTTGCATTGTGGGAATTTTAACTCTACATGCAGTGATTGACAAGATCAGGGCCGCCGATAATGGAGTACAGCCGGCCCTCTTGTGCTGGTCCCAGGCTCCATCAGTTCAACAGGGGGGCCAAGACATCGCTCAGGAAAGGTGCATTCCTGTGCTCAGAAAATTGATCCGTGGCCAATTTGCAGGTGCGCATATGTGCGAGGTGGGCGAATGGGTGAGCGATCGTGCACAAGCGGCAGGTGGGCTTTTTAAGCTGCACAAAGGCCTTGCTGTTCAGTCTATTCTGTTTTCTGAATCCCTTTTACCTGTCCCTGCATTGACTCCCTGTTACCGACTTGATCTGCACCTGACTCTGCCTGAGTGCTGCCTGTACTGACCCCTGGCTTGTCTTTGGATTTCGTCTCTGCCTGCTCCTGCTTATTCGTCCATCTGCCCGCCGTTACCAACCCTGGCCTGACTTAGATTACTCTTAGTGCCGGTTCACACTTATGCGATGCGGGAAGGCTGCGAATCCGCAGCCTGTTCCCGCATCGCAAACGCACCCCTGGCAGTTCACACTGCCATATGCGATACGCTGGGGGTGTCAATGTAATCTTAACGACACCCCCAGTTTGATCGCATATTGCAGTGCGATCTTGCAGTTCGCACAGGATCGGATCGCACAAGTGTGAACCGCTGTGCGATCCGATCCTGATGCAGCTGCAAAAAAGGGTCCTGTGCGTCTTTGCTGCGGGTGCGGTGCGAATTTAGCCATACAATGTGTATGGCTAAACTCGCACCGCACAGCCGATTGCATGTAATGAAGGAGCAGTGCGCTCCGACATTACATGCGATCGCCGCAGCCGCATCAGTGTGAACCGGCACTTATACCTAACGTTTGTACTTTATCTGCCTTTCTGTTGCCGACCCAGACTGCCTGACCCTGTTTAACTGCCTCTGAACCTGCTGACTTGTGCCTATTAAGGATGATCGAACTTTTGAAAAGTTCGGTTCGGCCAGAACATCCGAACTTCCCGAAAAGTTCGGCCCGGATTTCAGAACCCCATTGAAATCAATGGGACCCGAACTTCGGTAATCAAAAAACACCATTTTGAAGCCCCAAAACCCAATAAATGCCCCTAAAAAGTGCCTAGGGTTCTGGGTCATGCCCCATTAACTATTAATCACACAAAAAAAAGTTCTTAAAAATTGTCATTTTTTAAAAAAAAAAGCCAATTATTGAAAAAAAAAAAAAAGAGAGAGAGATTTTGATTTTGACTTTGGATTTAGTATCTGGGGGGATCTAAAAGGTGTGCATGTGAAGTTTCAGCTCTGTAGCATGTCCAGAACCATGAAAAAAAAAAGAGAATTTTTCAGTAGAACAGGGATGTGGGTCGGGACCCTCCTTTAACTTTAACACCTATATGATCTTTTTTTCTGGTTCTGGACATGCTACAGAGCTGAAACTTCACAGGTACACCTTTTAGACCCCCCAGACACAAAATCACACAAAAAAGTTCTTAAAAATTGTAATTTTCGATAAAAAAGCCAATTATTGAAAAATTAAAAAAAAAAAAAAAAAAAAAGAGATACTTTGGATTTAGTATCTGGGGGGGTCTAAAAGGTGTGCATGTGAAGTTTCAGCTCTGTAGCATGTCCAGAGCCATAAAAAAAAAAAAAGATTGTTTGTATTAGAAAACTTTCAGATCTGATTTTTCACCAATATGGCTTCTCGGTTTTCACACCTTGCCGGTTTAATAGAAGGCATTTTTTTGGGTTCTTTGCAGTCAGGAAAAACATCTGAACTTGTATAGTGGTACTGTGCACAAGTTCAGATGTTTTGCCTGCCTCCAAAAACTCCCAAAAAATGCCAGCAAAAACACACCTGGGCATTTTTTTTTGGCATTTTTTGGGGTTCTTTTGAGGCAGGCAAAACATCTGAACTTGTGTATAGTGGTGTATATACACACATCCATATATTTATATACACACCTAGACATATAAAGGTGTGATAGTAGCAGCAATATATGCTTGCGCTAATGAAATCATTTACAGTAATATATTTCTGCTACTATCACACCTATATATGTCTAGGTGTGTATATAAATATATGTATGTGTGTATATATACCCCCTATACACAAGTTCAGATGTTTTGCCTGCCTCAAAAGAACCCCAAAAAATGGCAAAAAAATGCTAGTGTCAAAAAAAAAATGCCCAGCTCTGTAGCATGTCCAGAACCAGAAAAAAAAAGGATTGTTTGTATTAGAAAAATATCTGACAGGGGGTTTGCTTCGCTCCTGTAACACCTTGCCGGTTTAATAGAAGGCATTTTTTGGGGATCTTTGCAGTCAGGAAAAACATCTGAACTTGTGTATAGTGGTACTGTGCACAAGTTCAGAGGTTTTGCCTGCCTCCAAAAACTCCCAAAAAAACACACCTGGGCATTTTTTTTTTGACGCTAGCGTTGTTTTGGCATTTTTTGGGGTTCTTTTGAGGCAGGCAAAACATCTGAACATGTGTATAGGTGGTATATATACACATATATGTCTGAATATATACCCCTAGACAAATATAGGTGTGATAGTAGCAGAAATATATTACTGTAAATGATTTCATTAGCGCAAGCATTTATTTCTGCTACTATCACACCTATATATGTCTAGGGGTATATATACAGACATATATGTGTATATATACCCCCTATACACATGTTCAGATGTCATGTCTGACATCAAACATGTCCTCAAAAAAGCACTGGCAGTGACAGCCCCTGCAGCATAAAAAATGCTTGGCTGGTGAGAAGCCATATTCCAGTTCCGAAGCTATTCAGAGAAATGATAATTTCTCTATAGCGGTTACCCTGCTATGGAGGGGTTTTGTCACCCTGCCATAGCAGTCACTGCCAGTTAACCCTACACTACATTACGGTCACCCTGACACTTAACACTTTCCCTACAGAAACTCAATTTTTGAAGCTAACTTAAGTGTAAAGGAGCACTCTAACTACACTAGATATCCCTTTCCTCACACTAATAAATGCTAAATGACACTTTTAAAGTAAAATTAACAGAACTGCTTCCACTCTCTTCCATGTCCAGTATAACAATGCTAGGAATATGGCGGGGGCGATCTTATATACTGGGGGGCGTATTCACTAATGATTGGTCTAGGGACCCCCTAGTCACTCCAATCACATTCCTAGCATTCTCCTGCCCCCTCAATTGGCTTTTGCTAATGGTTCTGGTCCAATCACAAGCTTTTAAAGCCCATTTCCTGAAGCATTGCATTTTGGGCGGTTCTGGTTGCCGAATTCCGAACTTTTTGGGCAAAAAGTTCTAAATTCGGCCGAACCTCGAACAACCAATGTTCGGGCCGAACCGATGGTGGACCCGAACCGTTCGATCATCCCTAGTGCCTATCTCCTGTTCCAGTCTTCCACCCTGTACATGCACAGCCTGCTCTTCAGCGACGCACAGCCTTCTCTTCAGCGACGCACAGCCTGCTCTACAGCGATGCACAGCCTGCTCTTCAGCAACATACAGCGTGCTCTTCAGCGACGCACAGCCTGCTCTTCAGCAATGCACAGCCTGCTCTACAGGGATGCACAGCCTGCTCTTCAGCAACATACAGCGTGTTCTTCAGCGACGCACAGCCTGATCTTCAGCAACGTACAGCTTGCTCTTCAGCGACGCACAACCTGCTCTTCAGCAATGCACAGCCTGCTCTACAGCGATGCACAGCCTGCTCTTCAGCAACATACAGCGTGTTCTTCAGCGACGCACAGCCTGCTCTTCAGCAGCGCACAGCCTGCTCTTCAGCGACGCACAGCCTGCTCTTCGGCAACGCACAGCCTGCTCTTCAGCATTCAGCAAAGGTAGACCAGTCAGACACTCATGCCCACTCTTTGCTCAGACGCTCCTGTCACTTTACCAGGGTTCCTGAACTAGAGGTGTAAGAGAAGCCTACCTACACATGTCAGGCTTCACCACCAGGTCCGTACAGCATCTGCCAAGCAGAAGGACCGGCTGTACTGCCTTCTCACTGGAACTGATCTTTCTGTGGCTCCTCCTGCAACCCAGCTAGCTTCTGCCCCCCCTCCTCCTGTTGGCTGCAATATAGGGGGGCCACGTGGGGGTCAGTTACAGTATCTGTCCCCCCTATCCCTCTTTGCTTTGATAATCTTCACCCCCCTTCCCCCTGCTGGCCCCCCATTTGCTTCTCTTCCCGTGTAGCATTTCCCCTCTCACTACCGACGGCTACAGCTCACAGACGGATTGTTTTAGAATGGAAAGCCGGAGGGAAGGAAAATATGTCATGTATATAAGCCTCTTTCTTTCCTGAATGAACACAGTGAGTGATTGTTAGCAATCACTCCTGTGTTCATTTATAACTGAAACATAGTAAACTGTGTTTACTATGTGTAACGGAACAGGGCACCCCTGACTGGGTACCTTAGTTAACAGATGCTCCTAGTGCTTTCCAAGGGCTCCAAGCACTCCACCAGACACCGTAACCACTTCAGACCCCACGAACCGCCGCAGCTTGCTTAGAGTCTCGCCGTCTCCTACCCACCCTGGACCTACGACAAGGCTCCAGGTTCTCGTGGGTGAACCTCTCTTTCCCCAGAGAGTGCAGCAGAACAAGCTCTTACACAAGCTCTTACAAGAGCTTAGTGTTTATCCAAGGGAGTATGGAAGACCATAGCAATCCCTTGCAGCATATTCCCCCAATAAGAGACAGGACTCTAGATTGAGGGTGAAGTAACTCTAGCACAACTTTATTGAACAGACTTATATACAGTTTTCACCCACAAGGTTACCGCCTAGGTTGACCTTGTTGAAGACTGGACAAGACATTCACAATCCAATAGGAACAGAGCTTTACACTCTCGTACAGTGTACACAAAAATATACAATGTGGGACATTCCCCCCTCCCCCTTAGCATCCAATCCACATACCTATATACATCCCATAATAAGTTTCTCTTAAGGCAGTCAGACAGAACAATGTGAGTTCATTAACATTTAACAATGGAACAGACAGGTAAACTTTAACACAATACACATTCCCTTCCAATACACAAACAATAGGGAAGTCTGCGAATGACAGTCTTTGTGTCTCTCTCACAGCCAAGCATGGAATACACTGTGTAAGGTGGTATTGAATCTTCATATTTCTATATGGAGATTTTGCTGACAAATATTGAAGCAATCCAAACCATTACTTATCTGTCTTTCACTCATAGTGAATGTGAGTACAGTCACACTATGCTTCCGTTTGTGAATAAACAGGAAGCCTCGGAGCACTTCCTATTCATATTTCTCCAATAAAGCTGAGGCTGCAGAGAAAAGGACTGAGGAATCTATGTCCTCAGTCCCTTTTCTCTGTCACAAAAGTGAGACATCAGGGGACTATTTAGACCCCTGATATTTCATCAGCCCTCCCCTTAAAAAAAAAAAAATGTAAAAAGTAATTTAAAAAGGGTCTCATTCACATGTGCTTTGCTCCCTGAAGAGTGATCAACATTCGGATGACTGTTCAGAGAGCATGTGACAGCTTTTGCTTTAATCCCCAAACTTGCAGAGCAACCCCACTGACTCCAATAAGTCGCATTCAACAAGTAGTATTTATAAAAATTCATTGTAGTGGTTGAATTAAATATTTTACCTAAACGTAGAAGGTCCTCTATCCGGAAGGTTATATATCTGAAATGCACTATGTCACACTTTTTTTTCTCAGCCTAAATCTAAACCACAGAAGGTCATCTGAGCATTTGAGGTGAACTCACAAATCACGATACCTTTATGACACTTTCTCTGAAGGATAATGATATTCATAAGATGGTTACTGGATACATTAATCCTCCATATTTTAATCACACCAAACGCAGACAGCGCCAGGAAAATTAGGACTTGATAAATGAATCCTGTTAGACATGGTGTTTTACGTGCGGACATCGGCCGGACAAAAGTTAATGCTTTGGATGAGTGGAGGAAAGCTTCTTGGTGTATTTTAGCTTTCTCTGCACATGCCATCGTTTCTTTGACTAGCAGATTAGTTTGTAAGGCTGAATATGGATAAACATGATTTCACATGCTCTTGAAGTATACAATGTATTCATTGGTATGTGTTCAGATTTTGTTGGCTGCCATTGGGAACTGTAGAAGCATTTGGAGGATGTCAAGATATCTTCAGGAGAATATCTGCACATGCAGGCACATGGGTATAGATGCCTGATTCCAGATTTGATGACAGATGGCCCATTTAAAGGAAAATGCTGATGCTGAAGGATCTTCAACTGTTCCCTGTGTCTTGCATCCTGTTCTTGATTTCCTGTTGCTGAATTGACCTGTTTCTGTATTTCTCTCCATTCTGGCCTCCTGTTGTGACCCACTTGATTCTGACCTTGGCTCTTCCATCTATCCATTGTTGACCTCGCCTTAAATCCTGACCCTGATCTTGCTGTGTATCCATTGCTGACCTCAGCTTGCCTCTCATCCACTACCCTGCAGTCTAACTGTTGCTGACCTCAGCTTGCCTTCCATCCACGATCCTGCAGTCTAACCATTGCTGATCGTGGCTTGAATTCTGACCACAATCTTGCTGTCTACCCATTGCTGACCTCGGCTTGAATCCTGACCATGATTGTACTGTCTCTCTGTTGCTGACCTCCTCCTGCCTCCTGACCATGATCCTGCTGTCTATCCATTGCTGACCTCAGCTTGCCTCCTTACTAGTTCTCCACTGTGTATCTGTTGCTTGGCTTGATTACTGACCACAATCCTGCTGTCTATCCATTGCTGACCTCAGCTTGCCTCCTGACTACTCCTCTGCTGTCTATCCATTGCTGACATTGCCCTGAATCCTGACCAAAATCCTACTGCCTATCTGTTGCTGACCTCAGCTTGCCTCCTGATCATTATCCTGCTGTCTATCCATTGCTGACCTCGGCTTGAAACCTGACCACGATCCTGCAGTCTAACTGTTGTTGACCTCAGCTTGCCTTCCATCCACGATCCTGCAGTCTAACCGTTGCTGATCTTGGCTTGAATTCTGACCACAATCCTGCTGTCTATCCATTGCTGACCTCAGCTTGCCTCCTGACTACTCCTCTGCTGTCTATCCATTGCTGACATTGCCCTGAATCCTGATCATTATCCTGCTGTCTATTTATTGCTTACCTCAGCTTGAATCCTGACAACGATCCTGCTGTCTATCAGTTGAAAACCTCGACCTGCCTTCTGACTACTTCTCTGCTATCTGTTGCAGAACTCTTGATTACTGACCACAATCCTACTGTTTATCTATTGATGACCTCAGCTTGCCTCCTGACCATGATCCTGCTGTCTATCCATTGCTGACATCAGCTTGAATCCTGACCTTGATCCTGCCTTCTGTGTGCCTCATATCTCCCCTCCAGGTTGTCTACTTCTGGCCACCTCAGACTCTTTCTCTGGCCTGTCCTGGATGCTGGTACCTCTGTCAGCTGCTTGTTCCAGTCTGTTCCTCTGGGGCTTCTTCACCCAGTTCTCCAGTGGTCTCCTCAGCAGTTTACTGTAGTCTTTTTTCCAAAAATGGTGTATGTCTTCATTTCAGGCTGCAAAGCAACACAATGTAATTATTTTACAGGAGGGTGATGCTTTTCTATACCCGTTGCATATGGCATGCAATGAGAGTTTTCCATAGTCTGGATTTATTTGATCCCTTACAGTCTGGTGTTTGCTCACATCACTCCACAGAAACTGCCTTACTAAAACTCACTAACGATTTACTAACTGCTAAAACCAATGGCCACTACTCTATAGTCCTATTACTTGACCTCTCTGCCCTCTTTGATACTGTTGACCACCAGCTCCTTCTCAATAAACTCCGTTCCCTTTGCCTCCAAGATTCTGCTCTATCTTAGTTCTCCTACCTATCACAGCTCTCCTTCAGTGTTACAACTGTCTCCTCCTATCCATTGCCCTTTTCTGTGGGGGTCCCCCAAGGCTCTGTTCTTGAACCCCTTCTCTTCTCTATCTACACCTCTTCCCTTGGTCACTTGATAACCGCCCACGACTTCTAATACCATCTATACGCCAATGCCACCCCAATCTATCTGTCTACTCTTCACACCACTCATTCAGTCTACTCTCTCATTACTAATTTACTAACTGACATATTAGCATGAATGTCACACCACTTCCTTAAACTAAATGTCTCTAAAACTGAGCTGGTAATATCCCCCCCCCCCCCGCCCATGGCCTCCTCCATGACTTTTCCATTAAAAAAAGAAATGCAACCATTAATCCCTCCCTCATGCTAGGGTACTAGGTGTAATCCTAGACTCTGACCTGTTCTGTCAGCCTCAAATCCAATCATTGTCAAATGGTTGTAGACTTCACCTCCGTAACATCTCTAAAATTTGCTATCGACTAATGCAACTCTCTTCTCATAAGCCTACCTCTCCATAGGCTATCCCCTCTTAAGTCTATCATGAATGCTGCTGCAAGGCTATCAAGTACCTGGTGCTGGAGGCCAATGGAGAGTGAGGGCTTCCTTTGCGACTAAGTTCCAGACCCCCCTGAGGATGAACACAGGAGAGGTCAGGCCCAAAGTAGCACAGATTGCCTGCTGGACTGTGTGCAGGGGGTGTCCAGAGTACAGCTGGAGTGGAATCAGCAGATAGGTGGCGCCTGTGAGGTGTTTGCAGGATCTGGATAATGCTGAGACTGGATCATGGTCAGGTGGATAGCCAAGATCAGGAGCCAGGTGGGTATCCGAGCAGATGTGGTCAGGTGGAAAGCCGAGGTCAAACACAGGAAGAAATCAGGAGACAGGTCAAGGACAAGCCGGGTCGGTAACAGGAACTGGAATTTCACAAAGATAACGCACTGAAGGAGCTAAAGATCAACCAGCAACTAAAATCACTGCAGGCTTCCTTATAAAGGCTCAGGTAAATTGCTGGTAGTGCTGCTGGGTCCTAAAGTCCTTTTCCTGCCAAAGTGCTGATAGCGCTGCTGGGTCCTAGATCCCTTCTCCTAGTGTTTGTGCCCTGAGGCTTATCCACCTTACCAATCGCTCAGTGTCCACCACCCCTCTCCGCCAATCCCTACACTGGCTCCAGATTGCCCAGCGAATTAAATTTAAAATACTAATCACAACATACAAAGCCATTCACTACTCTGCTCCGAGCTACATCACCAATCTTGTCTCCAAATATTGTCCAAACCGTTCTCTTTGCTCCTTTCAAGACCTTCCACTCTCAAGCTCCTTTGTCTCCTCCTCCCATGCTCATCTCAAGGATTTCTCCTGAACCTCCCCCATCCCCTGGAACGCTTTACCGCAACCTGTCTGGCTATCTACCTACTCTAGCTGCCCTCAGTCAATCCCTGAAAACTCATCTCTTCAGGGAAGCCTATCATAACTCCAACTAATCTTTGACATCTTCCATCAGATCATTCCCCACACCCTTTTGTACCACCTGCCCCAACCTATTAGATTGTAAACTCTTCTGAGCAGGGCCCTCTTAACCCTTTTGTATTTTATTTTATTGTAACTGTCTCCCTTTTATATTTTGAAGTGCTGTGTAACTGTTGGCGCTATATAAATCCTGTATAATAATAATAACACTTTAACCGCTTGCCGACCGCCGCACGACTATTTACTGCGGCGGTCAGCCCCTCACAGGCTAGCGACGTAGTACTACGTCGCTAGCCTGTGAGGCTCTAGAGAGCGAGCGAGCGCTGCCGGAGGTGCACTCCCGCGTGGTCACAGACCCCCCCCGCGCATGTGCCCGGCAGACCCGATGTCCGCCGGGCACTCGAGATGGTCCGTTACACCGGAAGAAAGGCAGGCGGCTAATGTAAACAAAGCCGCCTGTCATTCTTCCCTGTGTAAGAATGGAGATCACACGGTTCTACTATGTAGGACTGTTGATCTCTGTTCTTACACTAGTAGCCACAGCCAATCACAGTTAGAAACACGCCCCTAGGGACACACTTAACCCCTCCCTCTCCAATAAAGTTAACTCCTTCACTGCCAGTGTCATTTTTACAGTAACAGTGCATATGTATAGCACTGACTACTGCAGTAATGTCACTGGTACCCCCAAAAGTGTCAAAAATGTCAGTCAAGGGTCCAATCTGTCCGCCGCAGTGTCGCAGTCCCGCAAAAAAAATTGCAGATCGCCGCCATTACTCGTTAAAAAAAAAAAAACAACAATAATCTTTCCCTTAGTTAGTAAACGCAATAACTTTTGCGCAAACCAATCAAAATACGCTTTTTGCTATTTTTTTTTACCAAACATATGTAGCATAAAACAAATTGGCCTAAAATGTTAAAAAATTTTGATTTTTAAATTTTTTGGGGGTGAAAAATATTGTTATTTTTGCAAAATTGATGCTCTTTTTTTGTTTATAGCGCACTGTCAAAAAGTCGCACAGGTGATCAAATACCCCCAAAAGAAAGCTCTGTTTGTGGGGAAAAAAAGGACGTCAAATTTGTTTAGGTACAGCGTCGCACAACCGCGCAATTGTCTGTTAAAGTCACACAGTGCCGAATCGCAAAATAGGCCCTGGTCAGGAAGGGGGTAAAATCTTCCGCGGCTTAAGTGGTTAAAGTGGTTGTAAACCAACTTTTATAACTTTTACCTATAGGTAAGCCTTTGGCCCATTCACTATGAAGGAACGGCCAACCGTGCCATTCCTTCAGAGCCCTGTGCTGTGAACGGAATGCAGGAGTGATGTCATCGCGGCTTCGTTCTAAGGTAAATATTTCATAATGAGCTAGTAGCGATGCCTACTAGCCCATTATGCCTTTGTCTTACAGGGGTTTTTTTTCTCTTTTTTTTTTTTTTTTGGGGGGGGGGGGTTTACAACTTCTTTAAGTGTCAGTTTCTAAAGGCACAACATATCAATAGTTGCTAACAATCTTACAAAGTGCAGTGTGCAGAACATTCATTTTCAACCAGGGTGCCTTGAGGTTTCTTCAGGGGTGCCTTGGCAAAATTCCTAAAAATTTACCAAAATTGTATACAAGCCAGCAGGTGGATCACAGGTTTTAATTGTGCACCATTTCACTCTTCCAGCCACCGGTGTCCTAACAACCAAAGATGTCACCAGTAAAGATAAGAAGGGTGTTGATCACCTGCACAGCATCCTTGTTTGACCCTCCCCTGCCCCTCTCTGTCAACACTGGGGTTACATTAGCTGAGTGATGGAGAGAAACTGAGGGAGAAAAGAAACATTGGAATACTAGTCGGTACTAGTGGGCAAAAGTGTAAATACTTTGGAAGAATAAATCACACCTCTAATGTTGGGTGTTCTATGTGTGTTGATGCTGCCACATTATGTATGCGGCATTTGAATACGTCCACACACACCTACACGGGTTGAACTGGGTGGACTATTGTCTTTTAATCAACCTCAACTACTATGTAACTATGTAAAACAATTAGAATATTTTTTTCATATTTTAGAATGAGGTGCTTTGAGACTGTCCATGATATTAAAGGATGCCTTCACTGAAAAAGAGGTTAAAAAACATTGGTGTATAATGTTGATCCAGAGAGTATTTACCATATTTATCGGCGTATAACACGCACTTTTTCCTCCTAAAAATGGAGGAAAAAGTAGCTGTGCATGTTATACGCAGATATAAAAAAAAAATGTCCAGAAAGCAGCGCCGAGAGGTAGAAGGGGGCGGGCGGCGCCGAGAGGTAGAAGGGGCGGGCGATTCCGAGGAGAAGGAAGGACGCACTGTCATCTGAAGTCCCGCCTCCTATCATAGGTGCCAGGACTTACGATGAGAGCGCATCCTTTCTTCTCCTCGGCGCCGCCCGCCCCCTTCTACCTCTCTGCGCTGCCCTCTGGATTTTTTTAAAAGTGATGTGTATAGTGGCGCTGGTGAGGCTGCAATTATGGACGCTGGCGAGGCTGCAATTATGGGCACTGGCGAAGGCTGCATGTATGGGCACTGGCGAAGGCTGCATGTATAGGCACTGGCAAAGGCTGCATGTATGGGCACTGGCAAAGGCTGCATGTATGGGCACTGGCGAAGGCTGCATGTATGGGCACTGGCGAAGGCTGCATGTATGGGCATTGGTGAAGGCTGCATGTATGGGCACTGGCGATGGTGAGGCTGCATATATGGGCACTGGCGAGGCTGCAATTATGGGCACTGGCAAGGCTGCAATTATGGGCACTGGCGAGGCTGCAATTATGGGCACTGGCGAAGGCTGCATGTATGGGCACTGGCGAAGGCTGCATGTATGGGCACTGGCGATGGCGAGGCTGCAATTATGGGTGCTGGTGAGGCTGCATGTATGGGCACTGCAGTGACGAGGCTGCATGTATGGGCACTGCACTGGCGAGGCTGCATTTAAGGACACTGCGCTGATGAGGCTGCATTTGTGGGCACTGGTAAGGCTACATTTAATTAAAAAAAATGTTCTGAGTTTAAAGCTGTTTATTTTAAATTTCAGCTTTTTTTCCTGAAAGTTCTGCCCTAAAATTTAGGTGCGTGTTATACTCCGGCGCGTGTTATACGCCGATAAATACGGTAGTTGCATTTGTGGATCAGGATGAAAAATGTCCTTTCTAAAACAAACCATTGTTTGAATTCCTTGGAAACAACCAAAGGTTGATGGTTCATTTGGGGATGTAAGAATTTTTTATTTATTTTTTTTATCATGTCATCATTATGTAAAAGCAAGTAATTTTTTCAAGCTACCATCGTAACTATGTTACAATAAAGGAGATTACAAGTCTGGATTTACTAGATGAGGATTTACTCATCCTTAATGTGCAGTTACTGTTATCTGTTCTTTGTTCAAACCTTATTTTATTGTATCAAAGGAGAACATTGTATCACTGTATTCTTTCAGGTTATTTGTCTTGAAAAGAAGAAAAATAGGCTCAGCCTTTGGGTTTATATCACAAGTCACATTTAATTTTATTTTTTTATTTATTTTTTTTGTCTACACCGCTAGAAATTTATGTCTTCCTTAGCCAATAAAGTAGATGCAATCCATAAATCTCCAGAGGATGTATAGTGATGATAATGAGATGTTGGATGCAACATATAAATAAAATCCCAGTGAAATCGGAGCCACTCTCATATTTTTTAACATATGATAAATCAATATAACAAATAAAAAATACAATCTTTCAACAAAAACAACAGCGGAATTAAAACAGATGATAAAGAAAAGAAGAAGAAAAAATGTGCGCAAGCTAAGAAGGAATGCAGTTTCTTCTTCCTGCGATCTGTAATTGGATAATAATTCACATGGTTAAACTGCGGGATTTAAAATGGGTCCAATAAAAAGAAATGCATCAATGGACAACAATGGAGGCTCAGTAAATAAGAATTAAAAATATGTATAAAAATAAGTAGAAAATAGACTTATTTACCATCTCCATAAACAGCCGGATTATCTAAAGCTGTCTTACAAAAGTAACAAAAAAAAAAAGAATACTTTGTGTATTTTTATTCGAATAATAAACGGGATGACAGTACAAGATTTTTTTTTTACAGGAATATATTTCTTTTTCATTTTTTTCTAACATGATGGTTCTAAAATTTACAACACAACACACACATAAATAAAAGGAATCACAAATCACAAAATACGAGAAAAAGAAAGTTTTCTGATTCCTGTTTCAAACACAAACTTCACCAAGACATACAGTAGCTTTATATAGGGAGTAACGCATTATGAATCGCTATCTCTAACAATGGTCTAACTATCAATATTCTTATGCAAGATTCACCCAACTTTGACACAAGATTGACATGTTTTATTCAGATGGAATATTATGTAAATGTGTGAGTATTGGGTTAAGGCCCCTTTCACACTTGTGTGACTTGTCCTGCGATTTGGGACTGCAAAGTCACATGACAAGTTGTACCCCATGATTCCCAATGAGTACCATTCATATCTTTGCAACTTCAAGCTGCAGCTACTTTAAAGTAGTCCCTACACTACTTTGATATGACTTTGATGCGGCTTGAGGTCCATAGTAGGGATCGCCAATTATCGGCAAAGCCGATATATCGGGGGCCGATATGCACTTTTCCTGATATATCGGAATCGGCCCATGAGGTTACCGATATGAAAGTGACACGCAGAAGCCAGGCTAATGACAGCTTCCAAGTTCGGCGGCTGGGTCCGGTGAACACACACACGGAAGGGAGTCAGACTCGACTGTCCTGTGTTGTGTGTCTGTTCCCGAGGAGGTGGACAGGCATTCCTGCAGTAGTGGGCTCCCCCTCCATGGCCCAAGTGGCCTGACAGCAGTGCAGGGCCGACAGGCGCTTGCCACCTGCTAAGTTTGGTGGTGGGATGCATATGGGAGTCGGGACTCAGACATCCCAACCTGCAAAAACTAATTTCAGGAAGGCAGCCAGAAAATGCCATGTCCTTGTTCATACATGTTTGAACAAGGACATGACATTTTATTATGACAGAACACAACTAGTTATTAAAAAAACACATTGCAACTATTTACACACGCTAAAACACGTACCTTTTCTGCTTATTTTACAGACTGCTGATGGGTACTGCTGGTGGGTAGAGACGTCCCGAACTGTTCGCCGGCGGTCAGTTCCCGGCGAACATCGCTTGTTCACGTCCACCGCTGCGGGCGAACATATGCGATGTTCGGTCCGCCCCCTATAATTCATCATTGAGGCAAACTTTGACCCTGAACCTCACAGTCAGCAGACACATTCCAGCCAATCAGCATACCTCCCTCCCAGACCCTCCCACCTCCTATAAATAAGCAAGGGCAGCATCTATCTTAGATCATTCTGAAGCAGTGTGTTAGTGAGAGCAGGGAGAGCTGCTGCTGCTGTCGCTGCTGCTGTTAATAGCTAGGGACAGTTAGTCAGTGTTCTCGGTCCACTTCTGCTGTAACGACAGCATCCTGACAGCACCCCAAAAAGCCCTTCTTAGGGCTGGTATTTGAGTATTTATATATATTGTCCCCAAAAAGCCCTTTTTAGGGCTGGTATTTGAGTTATTTTTTTAATATATATATATATATATATATATATATATATATCTATTGTGCAGTTGCCTGCCCGCTGTGTGTGAGAGGCCACAGACCCACCACAGACTGTACTGTGTGCACACCACACTCATTTTGGGTTGCACAGGCACAGTACCTTGCAGTTTAAAAATTATTTTATTATATATATATTATATTTTTTTTTCCTCTGTCATAATTGCAGTGAGTGCTGTATCAGGTCCACAGAGTGCACTGTGCCCACTTCAGTGCCCACCACTGATATATACGGTGGCACAGCAGCTTGTTGCAAATTGAAAAAAAAATATTTTTTATAATTGCAGTTGCCTGGGCTGCCAGTGACTGTCAGGTCCACAGAGTGTACTGTGCCCACTGCAGTGCCACTGCCCACCACTGATATATACGGTGGCACAGCAGCTTGCAAATTAAAAATATATATATTTTTTTATAATTGCAGTTGCCTGGGCTGCCAGTGACTGTCAGGTCCACAGAGTGTACTGTGCCCACTGCAGTGCCACTGCCCACCACTGATATATACGGTGGCACAGCAGCTTGCAAATTAAAAAAAAATATATATTTTTTTAATTGCAGTTGCCTGGGCTGCCAGTGACTGTCAGGTCCACAGAGTGTACTGTACCCACTGCCCAGCACTCCTATAGGGTGGCACAGCACCTTGCACTCATAGTACCACAAATCTAAAAAAAAATGACAGGCAGAGGCAGGCCACCCCGCAAGGGCCATCGTGGTCGTGGTGCTGTGATTTCCTTTGGCCCTAGAATAATGCCCAGTGTTCAGAAGCCACAGACCCTGAACTAAAAAAATTGATGTGCTGGCATCGGCGGATGCCTCTTTTGGCCGCAAGGTTTTGCAGGCCGCTGTTTGAGGGGACCTTTGGTCTACCTCGGGGGTTTTGTTTTTTCAGGTGGGTCTCATCTGCTTAGTTCAATGAGTCCTCTGTTTTTCTGGTTGGCTCTGTTTTGACCTTCTGGATTGGATTTTTTCTGTTGTCCCACCCCTCATTTATGGCACTGCTTTGGGACGTCCCTATGGATATCAAGATATGGATTCTGCGTCTGTCAATGAGCGACAGAGAAAACTGGATTTTTAACTTACCGTAAAATCCTTTTCTCTTAAGCTCATTGACAGACGCAGTACCCGCCCCTCTATTTTTGAGTTGGGTTGGTATAAGTCTTTGACACTGCTTTGTTACATAACTGACATCCTATAGCAGGGAGAGAGAGGATATACCCCCTGGGACTGCCCATAGGTGTGGCCAGAACTTTTTTCCTGCCTAGTGTCCTACTCCTGTAGGGGGCAGTATAACCCTATGCATATCAAGATATGGATTCTGCGTCTGTCAATGAGCTTAAGAGAAAAGGATTTTACGGTAAGTCAAAAATCCAGTTATTATTATTTATTTATTTAAGTCACATTGCACTTTATGAGAGGCAGTGCAGCACTACACATTGCAATGTATTAGATTACATTTTTACCCAAATGTATTAAGAAATTAGATTTTGTTTGGATATGTTTTATAACAGAAAGTAGAAAATAGTTTTTTTTTTTCAACATATTTTATTTATATAATAAAAAAAAAAAAAAAAAAGTGGTGATCAAATATGAAAAAATATATCAATTTAATTTGGGTACAGTGTGGCATGACTGCACAATTACCAGTTAAAGTAGCTCAGTGCTGAATAGCAAAAGATGTTCTGTTCATGAAGGGGGTAAAACCTTCCAGAGGTTAAAAAAAAAAGTCAGTAGGGTTGAGCGGACACCTAGATGTCCGTGTTCGACGGGTTCGGCCGAACTTTAAAAAAAAGTCCGGGTCCGTGTCCCGGACTTTTACCGAACTTTTCCCGGACACCGAACCCCATTGAAGTCAATGGGGACCCGAACTTTAAGGCACTAAAATGGCTCTAAAACACCAAAGGAAAGGGCTAGAGTGCTGCAAATGGCAGCAAAACGTAATTAAGAGCATGGCAAGTGCTCTGCAAACAAATGTGGATAGGGAAATAACTTAAAACAACAAAAAAAAACAGAAAAATAAAACAATGTTCTTCTTCATCTCTGAAGGACGAGGCCCATATGGAGTAGGAGGGAGGTTGAGGTGGTGGTGGATGTGGCGGTGACATAGGCGTGCGCACAGGGTGTGCTGGGTGTGCCTGGGCACACCCTAATCACCTAGGGCACATAGCATTGCCAGTGAGGAGATGGGAAAGATCTCCCTGGGACCTGCTCTGCTCTATTTCTCCTTGCCTACAGGTACATGGCCCCGATACATTACTCTCCCTGCTGGCAAACACATGCATGTGTATTTCAACTTTGGGGTGCACACCTTAATGCAATAGGCTGCGCACACCTATGGGCGGTGTAGGTGGAAGCGGCGGTGGAGGAGGACCAGGGCCGGATTAACAGCATCATGGGCTTGGTGCTGAGGATTTTGAAGGGCCTTAGGGCCGTGCCTTGCCATGCACCCAGAGGATGAAGGGTGCAGCCATGCATGCCTAATTCAACATGGGATGCTGTCTCTGAAGCCCATAAACACATCCATGCATCGCCAACTGTCCCTCCTTGTCCGGCCTTCACGCTGTGTGGGGAGGTTCTGAGGGTGCTGCCTGGGGAAGCGAGCATAGAAGCCAGACTTCTGTGTTTACAAGTGACAGAAGAGCGGTAACAGTGAATATGGCCAACCCGGGGCCTATATAAAAGGTAGGGGCCTGGAGCTGCAGCTCCAATAGCCCCTACATTAATCTGGCCCTGAGGAGGAGGACGAGGTAGCCAACACTGCTTCTTTTCACAAATTTTAAATGAGGGTACACCCCAAAAGAGTGAGAAAGAGCAAAAATGGAACAATGGGTGGGTAAGGTCGGTATCCATTGCTATTCTGCATAAGGTACGGAAAAGTCCCGTGGGATCCATGCCTGGTTCATTTTAATGAACGTGAGCTTGTCCACATTGTCTCTGGACAGGCGGCTGCGCTTGTCTGTTATAACGCCCCCAGCCGTGCTAAATACCCGTTCAGATAATACACTGGCTGCAGGGCACGCCAGCACCTCCAAGGCGTAAAGGGCAAGCTCAGGCCATGTGCCCAATTTGGAGACCCAGAAGTTGAAGGGGGCAGACCCGTCATTCACTACATGTAGGCGTGTGCACACATACTGCTCCACCATGTTGGTAAAATGCTGCCTCCTGCTAAGACGTTCCATCTGAGCTGCTGGTGCTGCTGTTTGTTGTGGCGTGCTGACAAAGCTTTTCCACATTTCGGCCATGCTAACCCTGCCTTCTGAGGTGCTGGCGGTGCCCTGGTTGCGTTGGCGACCTCCTCCTCCTCCTCCTCTGCCTTGTGCTTCCACTGTGGCCCCGCTGTCAGATGGGAATGCCAGCAGCATGGCGTCTACCAGCGTGCGCTTGTACTCGCGCATCTTGCGATCGCGCTCCAGTGAGTGAATTAAGGACGGTACGTTGTCCTTGTAACGGGGATCCAGCAGCGTGGCCACCCAGTAATCAGCACAAGTTAGAATGTGGGCAACTCGGCGGTCGTTGTGGAGACACTGCAGCATGTAATCGCTCATGTGTGCCAGGCTGCCCAGAGGCAACGAAAGGCTGTCCTCTGTGGGAGGTGTATGGTCCGTGT
The DNA here is from genome assembly GCF_965119305.1 of Pelophylax lessonae. NCBI lineage: Eukaryota > Metazoa > Chordata > Amphibia > Anura > Ranidae > Pelophylax > Pelophylax lessonae. The sequence continues at coordinate 318,970,764 of NC_138773.1, forward strand.
CCTCTGTATCCCCCCAGCCACGCACCAGTGATGGCCATGAGCTGGCCTGGGTGCCACCCTGCTGTGAACATGGTTCCATCTCCTCCTCCAGCTCCTCCTCCTCCTCATCCTCCAGAACTGTGCCCCTGCTGGACAATTGCGTCCCTGGCGTTTGCGTGTGCAGGAACCCACCCTCGGAGCCCCTTGCGAATGACTGCCCTGAAAGCCTTGGAAATGTTACCTCTTCATCCTCCTCCTCCTCCTCATCCTGTGCCACATCCTCTTCCATCATCGCCCGAATTGTTTTTTCAAGGAGGCATAGAAGTGGGATAGTTAAGCTGAGAACGGCGTCATTGCCACTGGCCATGTTGGTGGAGTACTCAAAACAGCGCAACAAGGCACACAGGTCTCGCATGGAGGCCCAGTTATTGGTGGTGAAGTGGTGCTGTTCCGCAGAGCGACTCACGCGTGCGTGCTGCAGCTGAAACTCCACTATGGCCTGCTGCTGCTCGCACAGTCTTTCCAGCATGTGCAAGGTGGAGTTCCACCTTGTGGGCACGTCACATATGAGGCGGTGAGCGGGAAGGCCGAAGTTACGCTGCAGCGCTGCCAGGCGAGCAGCAGCAGGGTGAGAACGCCGAAAGTGCGCACAAACGGCCCGCACTTTCTGCAGCAGCTCTGACATATCGGGGTAGTTTTTAAGGAACCTCTGCACCACCAAATTCAGCACATGCGCCAGGCAAGGGATGTGCGTCAAACCGGCTAGGCCCAGAGCTGCTATGAGATTTCGCCCGTTATCGCACACCACCAGGCCGGGCTTGAGGCTCGCTGGCAGCAACCACTCATTTGTCTGCTGTTCCATGCTCCTCCACAACTCCTGCGCGGTGTGTGGTTTGTCCCCCAAACAGGCAAGTTGTAAAACTGCCTGCTGTCGTTTACCCCTGGCCGTGCTGAAGTTGGTGGTGAAGGTGTTACGCTGTCCGGATGAGGAGGCGGTAGAGGATGAGGAAGCGGAGTAGGAGGAGTTAGGAACAGGAGGCAAACTGAAGCGCCCTGCAATCCTCGGTGGTGGAAGGACATGCGCCAAATTGCTATCCGCCTCAGGCCCATCCGCCACTGCATTTACCCAGTGTGCCGTTAGGGAGATATAACGCCCCTGACCGTGCTTACTGGTCCACGTATCCGTAGTTAGGTGGACCTTGGCACAGATGGCGTTGCGCAGTGCACACCTGATTTTTTCCCCCACTTGGTTGTGCAGGGAAGGGATGGCTTGCCTGGAAAAGTAGTGGCGGCTGGGCACGACGTACTGTGGGACAGCCACCGACATAAGGTTTTTAAAACTGTGCGTCTCCACCAGACGGAATGACAGCATTTCAAAGGCCAATAATTTTGAAATGCTGGCATTCAGGGCCAGGGATCGCGGGTGGGTAGGGGGGTACTTCCTCTTCCTCTCAAGTGTTTGGGAGATGGAAAGCTGAACGCTTCCACGGGACATTGTGGAGATGGTTGTTGGTGACCCAGGTGGTGGTGTTGCTGACAGATCGTCTGTTTGCGGGGTGGCAGGTGCCGGTATCACTACAGATGTGGCTGGAGCGGCCGAGACTGCAGCAGAAGAGGAAGCAGGATGAGCCAGAGACGTTTCTTGGTTTTGAAGGTGTGTACTCCACTGCAGCTCGTGCTTTGCACTTAGATGCCTGATCATGCAGGTTGTGCTCAGGTTGAGAAGGTTCATGCCTCGCTTCAAGCTCTGATTGCACAGGGTGCAAACCACTCGTGTCCTGTCATCAGCACATTTTCTAAAGAACTTCCACGCTAGAGAACTCCTTTGAGCTGACTTTGGTGCGCTCGTTCCCTTGCTGCGTTGGGCAGTAGCGGGCGTAGTGTCTAGGGCACGGCCGCTCCGCTTCTGCACCCTGCTCCCTCTTCTGCTGTGCTGGTGGCTCTGTGCGACCACCGCCTCTTCCTCCAAACTACTCAGTTCACCTGCATGACGTTCATTCCATGTGGGGTCGAGGACCTCATCGTCCTCCACATCATCTTCCACCCAGTCTTCACCCCTGCCCTCCTTGTCGGTCTCCACAATGCTGAACGCCGCAGCAGTTGGCACCTGCGTTTCGTCATCATCGGAGACGTGCTGCGATGATCCTTGCATGTACTCATCTTGAGAAATAAGTGGTTGGGCATCGCTGCACTCAATCTCTTCCACTTCTGGGGCAGGGCTAGGTGGATGGCCCTGGGAAACCCTGCTGACAGAGTCCTCAAAAAGAATAAGAGACTGCTGTATGGCTTGGGGCTCAGACTGCTGGCCTGATTTGCAAGGGGGTGAGGTGAAAGACGGTTGGACATTGGCTGCAGGTGCCAACTCTGACCTTTCTGCAGTAGACTGGGTGGGAGACAATGTGAAGGAACTGGAGGCACTGTCAGCAGCAAACCAATCTACTATCGCCTCAACTTGTTCTGGCCTCATCACTTCTAGGGGCGTTTGATGCCCTACCAAATACTGATGCAGGTTCTGTCGCCTACTCACACTTGAGGAAGGTGTTTCACTTGTGCGTGTAGCTGGCACAGATCGACCATGTCCTCTCCTTGCAACAGGAGCTCTACCAGCAGCACCACGACCCAGGCCACGGCCCTTATTTGACGGTCTCCTCATATTTCTGTAATTTAAGATCTTGCCCTAGAAAGGTTTTTATTGAATAGCGGAATAGAAAATATGATCCAAAAAAAGTGTATGTATATCACACGTACACAACCACACTAGGCCCCAATTACTATTGTTTGTACCCCTAAAAGGCTAGATGAGGAGTAGGGGGAGTATGGAACAGGCAGCACCCTCAAACCTTCAGAAGTATGAGATGAACCCCAACAACTTGGAAAGGTGGATCTCTCTCACACGTACCGACACAGACTATCCCGCAATTCAATTGATCCTCAAAGGTTTTTATTGAATAGCGGAATAGGAAATATGATCAAAAAAAGTGTATGTATCTCGCACGTACACAACCACACTAGGCCCCAATTACTATTGTTTGTACCCCTAAAAGGCTAGATGAGGAGTAGGGGGGGTATGGAACAGGCAGCACCCTCAAACCTTCAGAAGTATGAGATGAACCCCAACAACTTGGAAAGGTGGATCTCTCTCACACGTACCGACACAGACTATCCCGCAATTCAATTGATCCTCAAAGGTTTTTATTGAATAGCGGAATAGGAAATATGATCAAAAAAAGTGTATGTATCTCGCACGTACACAACCACACTAGGCCCCAATTACTATTGTTTGTACCCCTAAAAGGCTAGATGAGGAGTAGGGGGGGTATGGAACAGGCAGCACCCTCAAACCTTCAGAAGTATGAGATGAACCCCAACAACTTGGAAAGGTGGATCTCTCTCACACGTACCGACACAGACTATCCCGCAATTCAATTGATCCTCAAAGGTTTTTATTGAATAGCGGAATAGGAAATATGATCAAAAAAAGTGTATGTATCTCGCACGTACACAACCACACTAGGCCCCAATTACTATTGTTTGTACCCCTAAAAGGCTAGATGAGGAGTAGGGGGGGTATGGAACAGGCAGCACCCTCAAACCTTCAGAAGTATGAGATGAACCCCAACAACTTGGAAAGGTGGATCTCTCTCACACGTACCGACACAGACTATCCCGCAATTCAATTGATCCTCAAAGGTTTTTATTGAATAGCGGAATAGGAAATATGATCAAAAAAAGTGTATGTATCTCGCACGTACACAACCACACTAGGCCCCAATTACTATTGTTTGTACCCCTAAAAGGCTAGATGAGGAGTAGGGGGGGTATGGAACAGGCAGCACCCTCAAACCTTCAGAAGTATGAGATGAACCCCAACAACTTGGAAAGGTGGATCTCTCTCACACGTACCGACACAGACTATCCCGCAATTCAATTGATCCTCAAAGGTTTTTATTGAATAGCGGAATAGGAAATATGATCAAAAAAAGTGTATGTATCTCGCACGTACACAACCACACTAGGCCCCAATTACTATTGTTTGTACCCCTAAAAGGCTAGATGAGGAGTAGGGGGGGTATGGAACAGGCAGCACCCTCAAACCTTCAGAAGTATGAGATGAACCCCAACAACTTGGAAAGGTGGATCTCTCTCACACGTACCAACACAGACTATCCCCCAATTTAACTGATCCCCAAAGGTTTTTGATTAAATAGCGGAATAGAAAATATGATCCCAAAAAAGTGTATGTATATCACACGTACACAACCACACTAGGCCCCAATTACTATTGTTTGTACCCCTAAAAGGCTAGGAGTAGGGGGAGTATGGAACAGGCAGCACCCTCAAACCTTCAGAAGTATGAGATGAACCTCAACAACTTGGAAAGGTGGATCTCTCTCACACGTACCAACACAGACTATCCCCCAATTTAACTGATCCCCAAAGGTTTTTGATTAAATAGCGGAATAGAAAATATGATCCCAAAAAAGTGTATGTATATCACACGTACACAACCACACTAGGCCCCAATTACTATTGTTTGTACCCCTAAAAGGCTAGGAGTAGGGGGAGTATGGAACAGGCAGCACCCTCAAACCTTCAGAAGTATGAGATGAACCTCAACAACTTGGAAAGGTGGATCTCTCTCACACGTACCAACACAGACTATCCCCCAATTTAACTGATCCCCAAAGGTTTTTGATTAAATAGCGGAATAGAAAATATGATCCCAAAAAAGTGTATGTATATCACACGTACACAACCACACTAGGCCCCAATTACTATTGTTTGTACCCCTAAAAGGCTAGGAGTAGGGGGAGTATGGAACAGGCAGCACCCTCAAACCTTCAGAAGTATGAGATGAACCCCAACAACTTGGAAAGGTGGATCTCTCTCACACGTACCAACACAGACTATCCCCCAATTTAACTGATCCCCAAAGGTTTTTGATTAAATAGCGGAATAGAAAATATGATCCCAAAAAAGTGTATGTATATCACACGTACACAACCACACTAGGCCCCAATTACTATTGTTTGTACCCCTAAAAGGCTAGGAGTAGGGGGGGTATGGAACAGGCAGCACCCTCAAACCTTCAGAAGTATGAGATGAACCCCAACAACTTGGAAAGGTGGATCTCTCTCACACGTACCAACACAGACTATCCCCCAATTTAACTGATCCCCAAAGGTTTTTGATTAAATAGCGGAATAGAAAATATGATCCCAAAAAAGTGTATGTATATCACACGTACACAACCACACTAGGCCCCAATTACTATTGTTTGTACCCCTAAAAGACTAGGAGTAGGGGGGGTATGGAACAGGCAGCACCCTCAAACCTTCAGAAGTATGAGATGAACCCCAACAACTTGGAAAGGTGGATCTCTCTCACACGTACCAACACAGACTATCCCCCAATTTAACTGATCCCCAAAGGTTTTTGATTAAATAGCGGAATAGAAAATATGATCCCAAAAAAGTGTATGTATATCACACGTACACAACCACACTAGGCCCCAATTACTATTGTTTGTACCCCTAAAAGGCTAGGAGTAGGGGGAGTATGGAACAGGCAGCACCCTCAAACCTTCAGAAGTATGAGATGAACCCCAACAACTTGGAAAGGTGGATCTCTCTCACACGTACCAACACAGACTATCCCCCAATTTAACTGATCCCCAAAGGTTTTTGATTAAATAGCGGAATAGAAAATATGATCCCAAAAAAGTGTATGTATATCACACGTACACAACCACACTAGGCCCCAATTACTATTGTTTGTACCCCTAAAAGGCTAGGAGTAGGGGGAGTATGGAACAGGCAGCACCCTCAAACCTTCAGAAGTATGAGATGAACCCCAACAACTTGGAAAGGTGGATCTCTCTCACACGTACCAACACAGACTATCCCCCAATTTAACTGATCCCCAAAGGTTTTTGATTAAATAGCGGAATAGAAAATATGATCCCAAAAAAGTGTATGTATATCACACGTACACAACCACACTAGGCCCCAATTACTATTGTTTGTACCCCTAAAAGGCTAGGAGTAGGGGGAGTATGGAACAGGCAGCACCCTCAAACCTTCAGAAGTATGAGATGAACCCCAACAACTTGGAAAGGTGGATCTCTCTCACACGTACCAACACAGACTATCCCCCAATTTAACTGATCCCCAAAGGTTTTTGATTAAATAGCGGAATAGAAAATATGATCCCAAAAAAGTGTATGTATATCACACGTACACAACCACACTAGGCCCCAATTACTATTGTTTGTACCCCTAAAAGGCTAGGAGTAGGGGGAGTATGGAACAGGCAGCACCCTCAAACCTTCAGAAGTATGAGATGAACCCCAACAACTTGGAAAGGTGGATCTCTCTCACACGTACCGACACAGACTATCCCGCAATTCAATTGATCCTCAAAGGTTTTTATTGAATAGCGGAATAGGAAATATGATCAAAAAAAGTGTATGTATCTCGCACGTACACAACCACACTAGGCCCCAATTACTATTGTTTGTACCCCTAAAAGGCTAGATGAGGAGTAGGGGGGGTATGGAACAGGCAGCACCCTCAAACCTTCAGAAGTATGAGATGAACCCCAACAACTTGGAAAGGTGGATCTCTCTCACACGTACCGACACAGACTATCCCGCAATTCAATTGATCCTCAAAGGTTTTTATTGAATAGCGGAATAGGAAATATGATCAAAAAAAGTGTATGTATCTCGCACGTACACAACCACACTAGGCCCCAATTACTATTGTTTGTACCCCTAAAAGGCTAGATGAGGAGTAGGGGGGGTATGGAACAGGCAGCACCCTCAAACCTTCAGAAGTATGAGATGAACCCCAACAACTTGGAAAGGTGGATCTCTCTCACACGTACCAACACAGACTATCCCCCAATTTAACTGATCCCCAAAGGTTTTTGATTAAATAGCGGAATAGAAAATATGATCCCAAAAAAGTGTATGTATATCACACGTACACAACCACACTAGGCCCCAATTACTATTGTTTGTACCCCTAAAAGGCTAGGAGTAGGGGGAGTATGGAACAGGCAGCACCCTCAAACCTTCAGAAGTATGAGATGAACCTCAACAACTTGGAAAGGTGGATCTCTCTCACACGTACCAACACAGACTATCCCCCAATTTAACTGATCCCCAAAGGTTTTTGATTAAATAGCGGAATAGAAAATATGATCCCAAAAAAGTGTATGTATATCACACGTACACAACCACACTAGGCCCCAATTACTATTGTTTGTACCCCTAAAAGGCTAGGAGTAGGGGGAGTATGGAACAGGCAGCACCCTCAAACCTTCAGAAGTATGAGATGAACCTCAACAACTTGGAAAGGTGGATCTCTCTCACACGTACCAACACAGACTATCCCCCAATTTAACTGATCCCCAAAGGTTTTTGATTAAATAGCGGAATAGAAAATATGATCCCAAAAAAGTGTATGTATATCACACGTACACAACCACACTAGGCCCCAATTACTATTGTTTGTACCCCTAAAAGGCTAGGAGTAGGGGGAGTATGGAACAGGCAGCACCCTCAAACCTTCAGAAGTATGAGATGAACCCCAACAACTTGGAAAGGTGGATCTCTCTCACACGTACCAACACAGACTATCCCCCAATTTAACTGATCCCCAAAGGTTTTTGATTAAATAGCGGAATAGAAAATATGATCCCAAAAAAGTGTATGTATATCACACGTACACAACCACACTAGGCCCCAATTACTATTGTTTGTACCCCTAAAAGGCTAGGAGTAGGGGGGGTATGGAACAGGCAGCACCCTCAAACCTTCAGAAGTATGAGATGAACCCCAACAACTTGGAAAGGTGGATCTCTCTCACACGTACCAACACAGACTATCCCCCAATTTAACTGATCCCCAAAGGTTTTTGATTAAATAGCGGAATAGAAAATATGATCCCAAAAAAGTGTATGTATATCACACGTACACAACCACACTAGGCCCCAATTACTATTGTTTGTACCCCTAAAAGACTAGGAGTAGGGGGGGTATGGAACAGGCAGCACCCTCAAACCTTCAGAAGTATGAGATGAACCCCAACAACTTGGAAAGGTGGATCTCTCTCACACGTACCAACACAGACTATCCCCCAATTTAACTGATCCCCAAAGGTTTTTGATTAAATAGCGGAATAGAAAATATGATCCCAAAAAAGTGTATGTATATCACACGTACACAACCACACTAGGCCCCAATTACTATTGTTTGTACCCCTAAAAGGCTAGGAGTAGGGGGAGTATGGAACAGGCAGCACCCTCAAACCTTCAGAAGTATGAGATGAACCCCAACAACTTGGAAAGGTGGATCTCTCTCACACGTACCAACACAGACTATCCCCCAATTTAACTGATCCCCAAAGGTTTTTGATTAAATAGCGGAATAGAAAATATGATCCCAAAAAAGTGTATGTATATCACACGTACACAACCACACTAGGCCCCAATTACTATTGTTTGTACCCCTAAAAGGCTAGGAGTAGGGGGAGTATGGAACAGGCAGCACCCTCAAACCTTCAGAAGTATGAGATGAACCCCAACAACTTGGAAAGGTGGATCTCTCTCACACGTACCAACACAGACTATCCCCCAATTTAACTGATCCCCAAAGGTTTTTGATTAAATAGCGGAATAGAAAATATGATCCCAAAAAAGTGTATGTATATCACACGTACACAACCACACTAGGCCCCAATTACTATTGTTTGTACCCCTAAAAGGCTAGGAGTAGGGGGAGTATGGAACAGGCAGCACCCTCAAACCTTCAGAAGTATGAGATGAACCCCAACAACTTGGAAAGGTGGATCTCTCTCACACGTACCAACACAGACTATCCCCCAATTTAACTGATCCCCAAAGGTTTTTGATTAAATAGCGGAATAGAAAATATGATCCCAAAAAAGTGTATGTATATCACACGTACACAACCACACTAGGCCCCAATTACTATTGTTTGTACCCCTAAAAGGCTAGGAGTAGGGGGAGTATGGAACAGGCAGCACCCTCAAACCTTCAGAAGTATGAGATGAACCTCAACAACTTGGAAAGGTGGATCTCTCTCACACGTACCAACACAGACTATCCCCCAATTTAACTGATCCCCAAAGGTTTTTGATTAAATAGCGGAATAGAAAATATGATCCCAAAAAAGTGTATGTATATCACACGTACACAACCACACTAGGCCCCAATTACTATTGTTTGTACCCCTAAAAGGCTAGGAGTAGGGGGAGTATGGAACAGGCAGCACCCTCAAACCTTCAGAAGTATGAGATGAACCCCAACAACTTGGAAAGGTGGATCTCTCTCACACGTACCAACACAGACTATCCCCCAATTTAACTGATCCCCAAAGGTTTTTGATTAAATAGCGGAATAGAAAATATGATCCCAAAAAAGTGTATGTATATCACACGTACACAACCACACTAGGCCCCAATTACTATTGTTTGTACCCCTAAAAGGCTAGGAGTAGGGGGAGTATGGAACAGGCAGCACCCTCAAACCTTCAGAAGTATGAGATGAACCTCAACAACTTGGAAAGGTGGATCTCTCTCACACGTACCAACACAGACTATCCCCCAATTTAACTGATCCCCAAAGGTTTTTGATTAAATAGCGGAATAGAAAATATGATCCCAAAAAAGTGTATGTATATCACACGTACACAACCACACTAGGCCCCAATTACTATTGTTTGTACCCCTAAAAGGCTAGGAGTAGGGGGAGTATGGAACAGGCAGCACCCTCAAACCTTCAGAAGTATGAGATGAACCCCAACAACTTGGAAAGGTGGATCTCTCTCACACGTACCAACACAGACTATCCCCCAATTTAACTGATCCCCAAAGGTTTTTGATTAAATAGCGGAATAGAAAATATGATCCCAAAAAAGTGTATGTATATCACACGTACACAACCACACTAGGCCCCAATTACTATTGTTTGTACCCCTAAAAGGCTAGGAGTAGGGGGAGTATGGAACAGGCAGCACCCTCAAACCTTCAGAAGTATGAGATGAACCTCAACAACTTGGAAAGGTGGATCTCTCTCACACGTACCAACACAGACTATCCCCCAATTTAACTGATCCCCAAAGGTTTTTGATTAAATAGCGGAATAGAAAATATGATCCCAAAAAAGTGTATGTATATCACACGTACACAACCACACTAGGCCCCAATTACTATTGTTTGTACCCCTAAAAGGCTAGGAGTAGGGGGAGTATGGAACAGGCAGCACCCTCAAACCTTCAGAAGTATGAGATGAACCTCAACAACTTGGAAAGGTGGATCTCTCTCACACGTACCAACACAGACTATCCCCCAATTTAACTGATCCCCAAAGGTTTTTGATTAAATAGCGGAATAGAAAATATGATCCCAAAAAAGTGTATGTATATCACACGTACACAACCACACTAGGCCCCAATTACTATTGTTTGTACCCCTAAAAGGCTAGGAGTAGGGGGAGTATGGAACAGGCAGCACCCTCAAACCTTCAGAAGTATGAGATGAACCCCAACAACTTGGAAAGGTGGATCTCTCTCACACGTACCAACACAGACTATCCCCCAATTTAACTGATCCCCAAAGGTTTTTGATTAAATAGCGGAATAGAAAATATGATCCCAAAAAAGTGTATGTATATCACACGTACACAACCACACTAGGCCCCAATTACTATTGTTTGTACCCCTAAAAGGCTAGGAGTAGGGGGGGTATGGAACAGGCAGCACCCTCAAACCTTCAGAAGTATGAGATGAACCCCAACAACTTGGAAAGGTGGATCTCTCTCACACGTACCAACACAGACTATCCCCCAATTTAACTGATCCCCAAAGGTTTTTGATTAAATAGCGGAATAGAAAATATGATCCCAAAAAAGTGTATGTATATCACACGTACACAACCACACTAGGCCCCAATTACTATTGTTTGTACCCCTAAAAGGCTAGGAGTAGGGGGGGTATGGAACAGGCAGCACCCTCAAACCTTCAGAAGTATGAGATGAACCCCAACAACTTGGAAAGGTGGATCTCTCTCACACGTACCAACACAGACTATCCCCCAATTTAACTGATCCCCAAAGGTTTTTGATTAAATAGCGGAATAGAAAATATGATCCCAAAAAAGTGTATGTATATCACACGTACACAACCACACTAGGCCCCAATTACTATTGTTTGTACCCCTAAAAGGCTAGGAGTAGGGGGAGTATGGAACAGGCAGCACCCTCAAACCTTCAGAAGTATGAGATGAACCCCAACAACTTGGAAAGGTGGATCTCTCTCACACGTACCAACACAGACTATCCCCCAATTTAACTGATCCCCAAAGGTTTTTGATTAAATAGCGGAATAGAAAATATGATCCCAAAAAAGTGTATGTATATCACACGTACACAACCACACTAGGCCCCAATTACTATTGTTTGTACCCCTAAAAGGCTAGGAGTAGGGGGAGTATGGAACAGGCAGCACCCTCAAACCTTCAGAAGTATGAGATGAACCCCAACAACTTGGAAAGGTGGATCTCTCTCACACGTACCAACACAGACTATCCCCCAATTTAACTGATCCCCAAAGGTTTTTGATTAAATAGCGGAATAGAAAATATGATCCCAAAAAAGTGTATGTATATCACACGTACACAACCACACTAGGCCCCAATTACTATTGTTTGTACCCCTAAAAGGCTAGGAGTAGGGGGAGTATGGAACAGGCAGCACCCTCAAACCTTCAGAAGTATGAGATGAACCTCAACAACTTGGAAAGGTGGATCTCTCTCACACGTACCAACACAGACTATCCCCCAATTTAACTGATCCCCAAAGGTTTTTGATTAAATAGCGGAATAGAAAATATGATCCCAAAAAAGTGTATGTATATCACACGTACACAACCACACTAGGCCCCAATTACTATTGTTTGTACCCCTAAAAGGCTAGGAGTAGGGGGAGTATGGAACAGGCAGCACCCTCAAACCTTCAGAAGTATGAGATGAACCCCAACAACTTGGAAAGGTGGATCTCTCTCACACGTACCAACACAGACTATCCCCCAATTTAACTGATCCCCAAAGGTTTTTGATTAAATAGCGGAATAGAAAATATGATCCCAAAAAAGTGTATGTATATCACACGTACACAACCACACTAGGCCCCAATTACTATTGTTTGTACCCCTAAAAGGCTAGGAGTAGGGGGGGTATGGAACAGGCAGCACCCTCAAACCTTCAGAAGTATGAGATGAACCCCAACAACTTGGAAAGGTGGATCTCTCTCACACGTACCAACACAGACTATCCCCCAATTTAACTGATCCCCAAAGGTTTTTGATTAAATAGCGGAATAGAAAATATGATCCCAAAAAAGTGTATGTATATCACACGTACACAACCACACTAGGCCCCAATTACTATTGTTTGTACCCCTAAAAGGCTAGGAGTAGGGGGGGTATGGAACAGGCAGCACCCTCAAACCTTCAGAAGTATGAGATGAACCCCAACAACTTGGAAAGGTGGATCTCTCTCACACGTACCAACACAGACTATCCCCCAATTTAACTGATCCCCAAAGGTTTTTGATTAAATAGCGGAATAGAAAATATGATCCCAAAAAAGTGTATGTATATCACACGTACACAACCACACTAGGCCCCAATTACTATTGTTTGTACCCCTAAAAGGCTAGGAGTAGGGGGAGTATGGAACAGGCAGCACCCTCAAACCTTCAGAAGTATGAGATGAACCCCAACAACTTGGAAAGGTGGATCTCTCTCACACGTACCAACACAGACTATCCCCCAATTTAACTGATCCCCAAAGGTTTTTGATTAAATAGCGGAATAGAAAATATGATCCCAAAAAAGTGTATGTATATCACACGTACACAACCACACTAGGCCCCAATTACTATTGTTTGTACCCCTAAAAGGCTAGGAGTAGGGGGAGTATGGAACAGGCAGCACCCTCAAACCTTCAGAAGTATGAGATGAACCCCAACAACTTGGAAAGGTGGATCTCTCTCACACGTACCAACACAGACTATCCCCCAATTTAACTGATCCCCAAAGGTTTTTGATTAAATAGCGGAATAGAAAATATGATCCCAAAAAAGTGTATGTATATCACACGTACACAACCACACTAGGCCCCAATTACTATTGTTTGTACCCCTAAAAGGCTAGGAGTAGGGGGAGTATGGAACAGGCAGCACCCTCAAACCTTCAGAAGTATGAGATGAACCTCAACAACTTGGAAAGGTGGATCTCTCTCACACGTACCAACACAGACTATCCCCCAATTTAACTGATCCCCAAAGGTTTTTGATTAAATAGCGGAATAGAAAATATGATCCCAAAAAAGTGTATGTATATCACACGTACACAACCACACTAGGCCCCAATTACTATTGTTTGTACCCCTAAAAGGCTAGGAGTAGGGGGAGTATGGAACAGGCAGCACCCTCAAACCTTCAGAAGTATGAGATGAACCCCAACAACTTGGAAAGGTGGATCTCTCTCACACGTACCAACACAGACTATCCCCCAATTTAACTGATCCCCAAAGGTTTTTGATTAAATAGCAGAATAGAAAATATGATCCCAAAAAAGTGTATGTATATCACACGTACACAACCACACTAGGCCCCAATTACTATTGTTTGTACCCCTAAAAGGCTAGGAGTAGGGGGGGTATGGAACAGGCAGCACCCTCAAACCTTCAGAAGTATGAGATGAACCCCAACAACTTGGAAAGGTGGATCTCTCTCACACGTACCAACACAGACTATCCCCCAATTTAACTGATCCCCAAAGGTTTTTGATTAAATAGCGGAATAGAAAATATGATCCCAAAAAAGTGTATGTATATCACACGTACACAACCACACTAGGCCCCAATTACTATTGTTTGTACCCCTAAAAGGCTAGGAGTAGGGGGAGTATGGAACAGGCAGCACCCTCAAACCTTCAGAAGTATGAGATGAACCCCAACAACTTGGAAAGGTGGATCTCTCTCACACGTACCAACACAGACTATCCCCCAATTTAACTGATCCCCAAAGGTTTTTGATTAAATAGCGGAATAGAAAATATGATCCCAAAAAAGTGTATGTATATCACACGTACACAACCACACTAGGCCCCAATTACTATTGTTTGTACCCCTAAAAGGCTAGGAGTAGGGGGAGTATGGAACAGGCAGCACCCTCAAACCTTCAGAAGTATGAGATGAACCCCAACAACTTGGAAAGGTGGATCTCTCTCACACGTACCAACACAGACTATCCCCCAATTTAACTGATCCCCAAAGGTTTTTGATTAAATAGCGGAATAGAAAATATGATGCCAAAAAAGTGTATGTATATCACACGTACACAACCACACTAGGCCCCAATTACTATTGTTTGTACCCCTAAAAGGCTAGGAGTAGGGGGAGTATGGAACAGGCAGCACCCTCAAACCTTCAGAAGTATGAGATGAACCTCAACAACTTGGAAAGGTGGATCTCTCTCACACGTACCAACACAGACTATCCCCCAATTTAACTGATCCCCAAAGGTTTTTGATTAAATAGCGGAATAGAAAATATGATCCCAAAAAAGTGTATGTATATCACACGTACACAACCACACTAGGCCCCAATTACTATTGTTTGTACCCCTAAAAGGCTAGGAGTAGGGGGAGTATGGAACAGGCAGCACCCTCAAACCTTCAGAAGTATGAGATGAACCCCAACAACTTGGAAAGGTGGATCTCTCTCACACGTACCAACACAGACTATCCCCCAATTTAACTGATCCCCAAAGGTTTTTGATTAAATAGCGGAATAGAAAATATGATCCCAAAAAAGTGTATGTATATCACACGTACACAACCACACTAGGCCCCAATTACTATTGTTTGTACCCCTAAAAGGCTAGGAGTAGGGGGAGTATGGAACAGGCAGCACCCTCAAACCTTCAGAAGTATGAGATGAACCCCAACAACTTGGAAAGGTGGATCTCTCTCACACGTACCAACACAGACTATCCCCCAATTTAACTGATCCCCAAAGGTTTTTGATTAAATAGCGGAATAGAAAATATGATCCCAAAAAAGTGTATGTATATCACACGTACACAACCACACTAGGCCCCAATTACTATTGTTTGTACCCCTAAAAGGCTAGGAGTAGGGGGAGTATGGAACAGGCAGCACCCTCAAACCTTCAGAAGTATGAGATGAACCCCAACAACTTGGAAAGGTGGATCTCTCTCACACGTACCAACACAGACTATCCCCCAATTTAACTGATCCCCAAAGGTTTTTGATTAAATAGCGGAATAGAAAATATGATCCCAAAAAAGTGTATGTATATCACACGTACACAACCACACTAGGCCCCAATTACTATTGTTTGTACCCCTAAAAGGCTAGATGAGGAGTAGGGGGAGTATGGAACAGGCAGCACCCTCAAACCTTCAGTATGAGATTGTGTTCACTGTACCCCACAAAGATTGAGTTCACTGCACCCCACAATGATTGTGTTCACTGCACCCCACAAAGATTGTGTTCACTGCACCTCACAAAGATTGTGTTCACTGTACCCCCCAAAGATTGTGTTCACTGCACCCCACAAAGATTCTGTTCACTGTACCCCACAAAGATTGTGTTCACTGCACCCCAAAAAGATTGTGTTCACTGCACCCCAAAAAGGATGTTGTTCACTGCACCCCAAAAAGGATGTTGTTCACTCCACCCCAAAAAGATTGTGTTCACTGCACCCCACAAAGATTGTGTTCACTGCACCCCAAAAAGATTGTGTTCACTGCACCCCAAAAATGATTTTGTTCACTGCACCCCAAAAAGGATTTTGTTCACTGCACCCCAAAAAGGATGTTGTTCACTCCACCCCAAAAAGATTGTGTTCACTGCACCCCAAAAAGATTGTGTTCACTGCACCCCACAAAGGATTTTGTTCACTGCACCCCAAAAAGATTGTGTTCACTGCACCCCAAAAAGGATGTTGTTCACTGCACCCCAAAAAGGATTTTGTTCACTGCACCCCAAAAAGATTGTGTTCACTGCACCCCACAAAGGATTTTGTTCACTGCACCCCACAAAGATTGTGTTCACTGCACACCAAAAAGGATTGTGTTCACTGCACCCCAAAAAGATTTTGTTCACTGCACCCCAAAAAGATTGTGTTCACTGCAGCCCAAAAAGATTGTGTTCACTGCAGCCCAAAAAGATTGTGTTCACTGCAGCCCAAAAAGATTGTGTTCACTGCAGCTCACACACAGAAAAATGGATGTGGATCACTGACACCTGCCTATCTCCAATCCCACACCACACAGCAATATCGATTGTAGTTTGTAGAACACAGTTTCCCTAAAATTCAGCAGACTCTGTCCCTAACAGGATTGAGAAGAGATCGTAGATCAGGATTGAGTGCAGACCCCACCCCCCACACAGCAATATCGATTGTAGTTTGTAGAAGACACTGACCCTATAATTCAGCAGACTCTATCCCTAAAATGCCTACAACTCGCCCTGCCTAAACACTCCGACCTGTCCCTCAATTCTATCCGGACACAAATGGTTTTTTCCTGCCTATCTTTCCCTAATCAGCAGCCAGCACGTTGATGTGTGCTCTGTCCCTGAATCTAAGCAGCATAATGACGCCGCTGCGGCTGCCTCGAACTTATAAAGACTTGGTCACATGCTTCAGACGGCCAATCACAGCTACTGAGACATTTGCAGGCATGGCTGGGATGGCTTAAGGCACACCAGTTAAACGATTGTTGATTGGCTGTTGAAAGCCCGCCATGAAAAGAGCGCCAAAGCATGCAAAACCCGGAAATAAAACGACCGAACACGGATTTTTACCCGAACATACAGTAAAGTGTCCGTGTCCGTGTTCGGGTACAAAAAATCCAATTATTCGGTACGAACACGAATAATACAGTCCGTGTTCGCTCAACACTAAAAGTCAGTACACGCTATCTATTTATCTATCGTAATGCCCTCAGGCTATTGATGTCTAGTAATTGTGTACAGCATCACACACACAACTATTAGTCTCCCACCCATTAGCCCTAATGCTAATCAATGAGCACTACCTCCATTGTCCATTTGCACCCGGTGATTAGCAAGAGCTTTTAATTGCTGCACCAAAAAAAAAAAAAACATTGTCTGTATTGATGAGATTAGGCATCTTATCTATTTTACTAGACAGGAAAACCAGAACTGGAAAGGATTTATGTGGAAGATAACTACTCCCTGGACATGAGAGCTAAACCTTACCATGTATTGTATTCCTCCATGTCCGTGGAGAAAGGGGAGATTATTTCTTCATATGTAGACCTTTGAAGTACTCCACTTTTGTGAGGAAAAAAATAATCAAACAAAGAAAAACAATATAGCGTATACAATTGCGACACAAATCATATTGTAATTGAATGTTATTAGAAATTACCTTTCCTTTTCAATCTGCAGCTGTTGTAATTTTCTGAAAATGCAATACAATATGGCCGCCTGGAGCTGTTCTGTATACAGAATGTATACTGACCACACCCCCAGAAACATCATTTCCTGCTTGTGTGATTGGCTCACCAATTTTCCCAGAAGTCTGCACTAAGATACAAGTCAGATTTCTGGCATCCCCTGCAACATAAATATAATTTTTGGTGAGATACTCCCAATAGGAACACGTCTAAAGGGATGCAGGCCCAGCAGATTTCCTCATTAGAGCCCTGCAGCTGCCACAGCTGATTGAGAATTATGAAACCACTCCCATTAGACCCACTCAGCACAGAGGAACAAACAGTGATTTCTTCAGAATAACAAAAGGTCGGAATCTGCAACAAAGTTTGTTATAATCCCTGCAATGTACAGAGATCACCCAGAGGGGAATGTTTTTTTTCTTAACAAAAGTGGAGTTACGCTTTAAGAGTAAGAAAACAACCGATGACCATCAGTCCCCGTTCACACTAAGGCGACCTGTGAGGCGACCTGGTCGCCTCACAGGTCGCCGTAGGTCGCCTTCCATAGGGAAGCTGCGGACCCGTTCTAATAGGAGCGACACAAGTCGCTCCGACTTAGAAAAAGGGTCCGGAGCTTCTTTGGGGCGACCCGGAGGCGACCGCCATAGACTTCAATGTTATGAAGTCCGTGGCAGCCGCTCCGAGGTCGCGGCGCACTGCTCGCACCGCGACCTCGGAGGTCGCCCCCCCAAGTCGGATCGCGGCAATGTGAACGGGGCTTCATTGTAATTTTGCTCCAACTGAGGAAAATTGCCTGTTGTCCAGAGATTTAATGACAGTCTATAGGGATGATGGCTAATCGTGGCTAAACGCCTGACAAAATGCTAAATTCACAGCAGGTATAGAAAAAAATCACCCTCCTTTAACCACTTAAGGACCAGGCCTATTTCTGACATTTGTTGTTTAGCAACTTCTGGACCGGAAGATTTTCCCGCTTATTGACCAGGCCATATTTTGTGATTCAGCACTGCGTTAATTTAACGGACAATTGCACGGTCCTGTGACGCTGTACCCAAATAAAAATGATGTCTTTTTTTTCCCCCACAAACAGAGCTTTCTTTTGGTGGTATTTGATCACCTCTGCGATTTTTATTTTTTTGCGCTATAAACAAAAAAAGAGCGAAAATTCTGAAAAAAAAAAAAATAAAACTATTTTTCACTTTCTGCTATATAACATTGTCAATAAAAAAATTAAAAATCAACATTATTTTGGTAAAGAAAATCGCAATAAACGTATTTTGATTGGTTTCGCATCTACTAACTACAGGAAAGATTCATGTCATTTTTATTGTTGTATTGTATTGTTTTTATTTTTATTTTTTACTAGCAATGGCAGCGATCTGCGATTTTTAGCAGGACTGCAACATTGCGGCGGACAGATTGGACCCCTAACTGACATTTTTGACACTCTTGGGGGGACCAGTGACATTACTACAGTAATCAGTGCTAAAAATATGCAGTTACTGTAATAATGACACTGGCAGGGAAGGGGTTAACACTGTGGGTAATCAAGGGGTTAAATGTGAGCCTAGGGGAGTGATTCTAACTGTGGGAGGCGGGGCTTGTGAAATGACCATAGAGACCTGTGATCCTATATAGAAGAAGAACGGTCAGCTGTGTTTACAACAGCTGACCGTTCTTCTCTCTCAGCGGGGAACGATTGTGGGTGTCAGGCGGCAATCGGAGCCACCTGACCTGTGCATCGGCTTCCCCGCTGCCAAGTGGGGCCGGCGCGCGACCGACGTAGGTCTACGTTGGTTTGCGCAGGAGAGCCACACTGCCGTAGTAAAAAGGCGGCGTGTGGTCGGCAACCGGTTAAATCAGTATTTTTTGCTAGAAAATTACTTAGAACCCCCAAACATTATATATATATATATATATATATATATATATATATATATATATATATCTATATATATAGATATATATATATAGATATATATATATATATATATATATATATATATAGATAGATAGATATTTTTTAGCAAAGATTCTGGAGAATAAAATGGCGGTTGTTGCAATATTTATATCAAAGGCGATCTAAGATGTTTCTTCTTAATCCCTACCTGTTACATCTGCAACTGGACCCCCGATTGCTTACCTGCAGGGGGGCGATCCTGAGGACCACAACCTGGTGGCACTAGCATGCAGCAAAACCCAGCTCTGATAAATATCAACTAGTGCTTAGTCCCCATTCCTTCAGATGAGCCCTCGTCACCTGCCAGGGTGATCTGCTCATGTACTTATACTGCTGGTCACTGCTATAACTACTGACCTCCGAGCCTCACCCCTGAGCAGAGATAGTGTTTAGTTACCTTAACTAGTTCCGGACCACCCGCCGCCGATTTACTGCAGCAGGCAGCCCCTCCTGCGTGAACCGACATAGGTCTACGTGCAGCGGCGGCGTGCTCCCGTCCCCACTCGTCAGCGGGGACTCCGATGCACGGGACAGGTGGCTCCGATTACCGCCTGCCACCCACGATCGCTCCCCGATGAGAGAGAAGAACGGTCAGCTGTTGTAAACCCAGCCGATCGTTCTTCTCTCTGGAAGGATCACTGAGTGCATGTGATCCTTCTATATAGAATCACAGGTCTCTATGATCATTTTACAAGCTCCGCCCCCATACAGTTAGAATCACTCCCCTAGGCTCACATTTAACCCCTTGATCACCCACAGTGTTAACCCCTTCCCTGCCAGTGTCATTATTACAGTAACAGTACATATTTTTAGCACTTATTACTGTAGTAATTTCACTGGTACCCCCAAAAGTGTCAAAAATGTCAGTTAGGGGTCCGATCTGTCCGCCGCAAACAAGCCGCCTGTCATTCTCCCCTGTGTAGAAATAGTGATCATACGGTTCTACTATGTAGGACTGTTGATCACTGTTTCTACAGCTCAAGCCACAGCCAATCACAGTTAGAATCACACCCCTAGGGACACACATAACCCCTCCCTCTCAAATAAAGTTAACCCCTTCACTGCCAGTGTAATTTTACAGTAACAGTGCATATGTATAGCACTGATTACTGTAGAAATGTCACTGGTAACCCCAAAAGTGTCAAAAATGTCAGTCAAGGGTCCGATCTGTCCGCCGCAATGTCGCAGTACCGCAAAAAAAAAATCGCAGATCCCTGCCATTACGCGTTAAAAAAAAAAACAACAAAAATGACAAAAATCTTTCCTTTAGTTAGTAAACGCGATAACTTTTGCGCAAACCAATCAAAATACGCTTTTTGCGATTTTCTTTTACCAAACATATGTAGCATAAAACAAATTGGCCGAAAATGTTAAAAAATTTTGATTTTTAAATTTTTTTGGGGGGGGAATTTCATATAAAAAAATGTGAAAAATATTGTTATTTTTGCAAAATTGTCGCTCTTTTTTTGTTTATAGCGCATGATCAAAAAATCGGAGAGGTGATCAAATACCACCAAAAGAAAGCTCTGTTTGTGGGAAAAAAAAGGACGTCAAATTTGTTTAGGTACAGCGTCGCACGACCGCGCAATTGTCCATTAAAGTCACGCAGTGCCAAATCACAAAATACCCCCTGGTCAGGAAGAGGGAAAATCTTCCGGGGCTTAAGTGGTTAAGGGGACTGAATAATGTGCATGGGGATTTATGAGCAAATGTAAAAAGTTAAATGCTGTTGTCACTTGTCATTTTCAGGTTACGGTTTGCCAAAAATATTCCCAGCGCGATGGCAATGGAGCTTCAGTGTATGTTGGAATAGTAATAATTTCATGTGTGATTCACATGGAGAAACAGGAGCATCCCAGCACATGAATATTTTAGGATGTTCAAGGGGAGAGAAGGAGATGGAATTCTATTTTAAGCACAAGATGAGAAGATATGAAAGATTAGATCATTGTCAGTACAGGTGAATGCGGACGAGGAAAAAATAAAACATATTTGTGTGTGTGTGTGTAACCTCTATCCTGATCTTTCCTTTCTTTTACAGATTAACGTAAGACAAAGTAGTCAAAGATATGAGATAATTATTTTAACAGAAATATTCTAATCTGTCCAAAAATTATTTTTGTTAGGCTATTCTTGTGTAGCACCCTACAGGTAGGTGCTAGGTAAAACTATAGTGGGCCTTGTCTGCCTAACAGCAGGGCTGTGATTTAATAGTCAGGGTGTCATATTTTCCAGGTGTGCCTGCTGAAGGGGGAGTCTCCCCATTGGCTCCTGTGAGAGGCTTCTCATGGGGCGGTGGAGGAAACCCAATCAGGGGACACATCCAGGCTTGTAACTACCCCAGGAGGCAAATTGTGCTGCAAAGGATTCTGGGAGTGGGTATAAGTTTGGGGTGGCACATGACACAATGTCTTTGGTGGGAGCAGAGTCCCAGGAAGGAGAGTGCGGCTGTCTCTCCTCCTGTCTGAGGAAGGTGGATGTCTTGGGGTGGCGCCTGTGTGTCCAGAGAGTGCTGAGTGAGCTGAGGGGATCCGGTGTGCCGAGAGCCTGTGGAGAGAGAGAGAGAGGGGTCCAGTCCCAGGAAAGCCTACACAGGTCGTGAGAACTGAGGATTGCCCCTGGGGGCATGGCCGGTGCTACCGCTAGGTGAACTAGGCAGCTGCCTAAGGCGCACTGCCACCTAGGGCGCAGCCATGACCAGTGCCACATTCTTCTCTTGTCACCTCCTCATCCCCGGTGGATGTCCCATCTGAAGGGGGGGGGGCAGTGTGTACAGGAAGGGAGGTGTAGGGTTAAAGGGGGGCGGTGTGTATAGGAAGGGGGTGTAGGGTTAAAGGGGGGCGATGTGTATAGGAAGGGGGGGCAGTGTGTACAGGAAGGGAGGTGTAGGGTTAAAGAGGGCAGTGTGTACAGGAAAGGGAGTGTACGGTTAAAGGGGGGGGAGAACATTATTTGCAGGAAGGGGAGCAATAAGTACAGTTTTTATTTTGGGGGGGGGAGGGTGCAAGTAGCTGGTCTTGCCTAGGGTGCAAAATAGTCAAGCACCGGCCCTGGCTGGAGGTCTGCCGGAAGTTAGAGGAGACCACTCTGGATCCAGTGCCAGCTAGCTGTAAAGGGAGTACCTAGGTTGAGGACCCTGAAGCTACAGAGGGGGGTACATAGTCAGTGGACCCTGAAGAGTTCAAGGTCAAAGGGGGCACCTGCAGTTTGGGCCCTGAATTGTACAGAGCGTGCCAGTTACAGTGACAGCTGTACAGAGTTCTACTTCATACTACCTCAAGCTGTGCCAGGCGGGGGAAAGTATTCAGTGATTTTCACAGTACAACAGTGTCAGGAGTTCTACAGTTCTCAGTCTTGGATCTTCTGGACTACGAGTCAAGGATTCAGCACTTCTTTTGTTCTACAGAGTGTTCTCAGTGTCAGTGAGCATTGGCTGGTGCCGGCTGGCGTCACGGAAACGCCAACGGGCATTTCAGAAGTAAAGTCCCAATTGTAATTAGTTAAACCTCAGGGGGTATCCCACTCATTCCCTTCTCCCATCCCCTTTATTCCAATAAAAACCACAAACAAAGATGCCAGAGTTGTCGCTGCTTCCGTTGTCACACCCAGGGACTCAGCTCACGTGGGTTGGAGAGGATTCCAGTACTAATGGCAGACCCACATCAGGCCACAGGCCTGGAAACCTTGCTACACTTGATTTCCTTTTTATTAGGTGTTTGTACACCGAATGTAAAATATTTCATTAAATATTTTAGCTGTTGTCTTCCATTTTATGATTTTCGTTATCTTCTGCATCTTCGTATATTGCAGTCAATGGAAACTCCCACTCAAGCTAAACTGGCTCCTGATTTGACATCTTTCCATGGAACTGTGCAACTAAGTCGACATCCCCTACTGGTTGAAATAGGCATTGCAGCAGGGGTGTAAACTAGAAGTTAATTTAGTGCACAGAGCAGGCCTTTAGGGTTTTGGTAGTTTCCATGCAAATCCTGAATGCTTCTTTTGAAATCTGATTGGTCTTTTGGTTTCCATTGTTTTTCTTATTATCTGCCTGTATATGATGGTGCAAAATGCTGCTTGACCTGAGCTTTGTCTGTTTTCTAATTTTACCCGAAAACTGCCTACCATAGCCCATACCTGTCTCCCAATTTTGTGCCCCCACTTCGCTTGCTTGTCAACCCATTAGCTTGTTTGCTGTTCCAACAACATGGGGGTAATAAGCAAAATAAGTTGAAATCTCCCTGTGGCTGTTCCTGGAAAAGTTTTGGAACCCCCTTAGACTCCACCCTCTTAGGGATGCCTTTTCATACTATTATTTACATAGATAAGCTACCCATAGATGGATTAAATCTTTTATTCTGTGTTGAAATCTAATGAAGGAGCTTCAAGTTTTATCCTGTGTTGAGACCTGAAGAAGCAGCTCCTGACGAAGGAGCTCCAAGTTTTATCCTGAGTTGAGACCTAAGGAAGGAGCTCCAAGTTTTATCCTGTGTGGAGTCCTGATGAAGGAGCTTCAAGTTTTATCCTGTGTGGAGACCTAATGAAGTAGCTCCAAGTTTTATCTTGTGTGGAGACCTGATGAAGGAGCTCCAAGTTTTATCTTGTGTGGAGACCTGATGAAGGAGCTCCAAGTTTATCCTGCGTTTAGACCTGATGAAGGAGCTCCAAGTTTTATCTTGTGTGGAGACCTGATGAAGGAGCTCCGAGTTTTATCCTGTGTGGAGACCTGATGAAGGAGCTCCAAGTTTATCCTGCGTTTAGACCTGATGAAGGAGCTCCAAGTTTTATCTTGTGTGGAGACCTGATGAAGGAGCTCCGAGTTTTATCCTGTGTTGAGACCTGATGAAGGAGCTCCAAGTTTTATTCTGTGTTGAGACCTAATGAAGAAGCTCCAAGTTTTATACTGTGTTAAGATCTGAAGAAGGAGCTTTTGATGAAGGAGCTCCAAGTTTTATCCTGTGTTGAGACCTGATGAAGAAGCTCCAACTGTGTTGAGACCTGATGAAGGAGCTCCAAGTTTTATCCTGTGTTGAGACCTGATGAAGGAGCTCCAAATTTTATTCTGTGTTGAGACCTGATGAAGGGGGTATGGCATTGCCCCTGAAACATGTTGGATGCTTTTTATGACTTTTTTAATCAATAATTAAAATTGTCTTGGACCCTTTTTCCAAATGTGTTCTGGTGCTCCTTTCTGTATTTCCATGGCTCTAAATATCCAGGACTGAGAGAATGGGAACCCTTCCCAGTATTCACATTCACAGCAGGTGTGCAGACCCAACAAAACAAAGCAGATATTTAACAACCTTTGTCCCTGCAAGTTATAATAAAGCATTAGGTGGTATAAAGTGGAACTATGAACAAAATAAAAAATGTCAAATATGATGTCAGAAGCAAAGGCTTTTTAAATTTTTCTTTCTGAGTTTAATTTTTCCACTTTAGCAGTGTAACAATGTTGTTTATCTTGCAATGAATTAGTGCAGCAGTTTTGTCACACTGTTGTTTTATATAGACTGGACATATAGCATGAAATGGACTTTACCAATTTCAGCTCCTATACTGTTATACCCCTTTGGATCAGAATGCTCTTTGCATTTCCACTATAGGCCTGTTTATTCAGTGATAACTTTTTTACTACTTAATCACTTGCTGACCACCCGCCGCAGATATACTGCGGCAGACTGGCTCGGCTGCGTGCCCGCCCCCATTAGGCAGCGGGGATGCCGATCCAAGGGGCCAGCAGCTGCGATCGCTCCCCGTGAAGAGAGAACGACGGTCTGCTGTTGTAAATGAACACAGAGCGCCTGTAATCCTCCTATTTAGGATCACACAAGTCCCTCCCCCACACAGTTAGAAAACACCCCCTAGGCTCACATTTAACCCTTTGATTCCCCACTGGGTTAACCCCTTCCCTGCCAATGTTATTATTACAGTAACAGTGCATATTTGTAGCACTCATTACTGTAGTAATGTCACCGGTCCACCCAAAAGTGTCAAAAATGTCAGTTAGGGGTCCAATCTGTCCGCCGCAATGTCGCAGTTCTGCAAAAAAATTGCAGATTGCCGCCATTACTAGTAAAAAAATAAAAAAAAATGACATAAATATTTCCCCTTACGGGGCGCACCATCAGATCTTTTAATGTACGTGTCAATGAGCACATCACCAGCATCATTACAGGCAAAGATAAACACAATGTATCTAAACATTATTTATTGTCCCACCATAAAGATCCTACAGGCACTCTTTTTCAGGTTATAGACCAGTACACATCTCCATGGAGGGGTGGTTCAAAAATTCGAGGTGTCTCCAGGAGAGAGACATACTGGATCTATACCCTTAAATCTTACCATCCTTATGGTTTAAACATTGAGTGGGACATTTATAAATGCCTTTATAAATACAGCATAATGTGTACACTTTTTATTCCATAAGTCCTGCTCTTTTAGCCATTTGTTCCCTTCCTCCATTCTTTTTTCTTGATTTTAAATATATTTTAAATATATTTTGTTTTTAACATAAACTTTTTTAATCTTTTTGTGGTATATTAAATATTTACATTTTTATTCATTTTTCTAGTTATGAAAATATATATATGTGTATGATTTATACCTTTTAATTGGTCTTTTTATACATTAGGTAGCATAACTTGTTATGGATAAGTTCATTTGTCTTTTGTATCCTCCTGGTATTGAAATATTCTTGGACATTGCTTATTAGTATTCTCTTCCGGTTCCGGAAATATTGGTTCATCTTTGTATGAATATGAGGATTCGGTCCCGACCACTATTTTTAATTCCGGAATCGTTGATAGAGATACACTAGGATTAAGTACCTTGAATCGCAAACTTACGATACGCTGCGCTTCATTGACGTCACTTCCGCTGAGTCCCGGATGTGATGTCAGCGTATTCGTGTTTTTTTCACGATGAGGCTTGAAGCGCATGGCGGCGTGATTGCTGACTTCCTGTCGGTCCCGAGTCGTTGCGCTTCAGTGGCATCACTTCCTTGTGAGTTCCGGAGGTGACGCCATTTCATTGGCGGTTTCTCATAGCGAGTCTTGAAGCGCATGCCGGCATGTTTGCTGGCTTTCTTTGCGGTCCACAGCTAATTTCCTCCAGGTGGAACAAACCAACCTACATATTATATATAGAGGACATTTAAAAGCTGACAAATATCTTTTGAAAAAGGCAGGTATGCCGAAACATGTTAAGAGGACCTTAGTCAGCCCAGCTGTTTATACTTGACACGCTATTCATTCACGGATGTTTGTAAGTGTATCAGCAATTTTTTTAATAAACTGTTTTTAGCAATATTACACTATGTATGTCCCCCTTCTTTTTGATACACCATCCATCGTGTGGGAGTGGAGATTTTGATTGATCATACCTGTCAAGGATCTATACGCTATCCATCGAGGTCGGTGAATCCTGCTGGGACACTCCATCACTCTCTTGTTTGACCCCTATACTATACGGTATCGGGGTCCCATCCATCTGGTGAGCGCAATTCACTTTATCTTCACTGGTGTTGTTATTTAGTGCACAACGAGTTTATATTATTTTCGTTTGGATTTCTTTCACCACTATTCATCACTATTTACATGAAGTTTTCACATTGGACTTTTCATGTTTGTTGGACTCTAATACCATTATCAGCGCTGCACATTTGTTTTTCTTTTTTGTACCGTTTATCACTTTATTGTCTAATGATTGGTGTCAGCTGCTTTTTCACTTTTCAGTTAGCGCAGTAATTTTTTGTTTCCATGTTTATTGAAATATACTAAAGCCAAGTTTTATGGCCTTCCGGACAGGGCTGGAGCGTGGCTAGCCAGGCGGGTCAAGGCGTAACAAGCCAAACGTAAAATTGCTTCCATTTCACATCCTGACACTAAGATTTCTATGTCTAACCCAAAAGATATAGCCGACGCCTTTGCGGATTACTATCAATCACTTTACGACCTGCGATCGGACCCTGTCACTCCCCAGCCCTGTCTTGAACTAATTGAGGACTTTCTCAAGAAGATCAGGCTCCCAGCACTCACAGCGGATCAACTCCAGTCCATTTCTCTACCCTTTACTTCCCTTGAAATCTCATCGGCCATCCGCAAACTTCCCAACCATAAGTCCCCTGGGGAGGACGGCCTCCCCAATGAATTTTATAAGGCTCTAGTTAATGAAATTACTCCACGCTTGCAACCCATTTTTGAACTTGCTTCCTCCTCATCCATGTTTCCTTCAGAAATGTTGAGGGCTGTGATAGTGACCCTACCTAATCCCGGCAAGGACCCTGCGGTCCCGGCAAACTACAGGCCGATCTTGCTTTTAAACACCAATGTTAAAGTATTTGCTAAGTTGTTGGCCCTCAGGATCCAGCAGGTCCTGCCTGTTCTGGTTCACCCGGACCAGGTTGGGTTTGTCCGGGTCGCCAGGCCCCGGACGGAACGAGACGGCTTGTCGGCTTGATCTCCCGGGCTGGAGCTACTCGGACGCCTTCTCTGCTCCTCTCTTTAGATGCGGAGAAGGCGTTCGACCGGGTCCACTGGGGCTACTAAGAGCGGCTCTTGATGCCTTCGGAATTGGGGGGTGGATACAATCAGGTGTTTTGTCTCTGTACTCCAATCCGTCTGCCACTGTTCTCAATTCCGGAATGAAATCTAAACCTATCCGAATCACTAACGGAACCAGACAGGGGTGCCCCTTGTCCCCCATTATATTTGCATTACTGATGGAGCCTCTGGCAGAATGATTCCGTTCTCATCCTCGCATCAAAGGTTTGTCGGTGGCCGGCTTGGAACACAAGATAAGCCTTTTTGCCAACGATGTCATGCTCATGCTCACAGACCCGGCCACCTCCCTGCCGGAAGCGTATACACTCCTGTCTGACTTTAGCAAGGTGTCTTATTACAAGCTCAATGCAAACAAATCCCAAATTCTGGGCCTTCATATACCGCCTGCACTACAGAGCTCCCTAACTGGGAAATTTCCATTTATCTGGTCCTCACATACTATACCATTCCTAGGTACCCATCTTACACCACATACGTCACAACTTTATTAACAAAACTTTAAACCCTTCCTGGAATCCCTGCCCGCTTTACTGCAGCAATTAAAAATACAGGAACTGTCCACTATGGGTCGAATAGCCTCCTTCAAAATGCTTGTACTGCCGAAACTACTTTACCTTTTCCGAACCATTGCCATCCCCCTGCCTGTGTCCTTTTTCTCAGCTCTCCAAAAACTTCTGACCCGTTTTGTGTGGAACGCTAAGCCTCCAAGATGCCCTCTTAAAACCATGGTCTTACACAGAAAGCATGGCAGCATGGGTGTCCCCAACCTGTTAGCCTACTATAAGGCGTGTGTTTTAGATCAGCTTAGATATTGGTGGGCACCGACTCCACACAAAACATGGGCATACATTGAAGCTTCTGAACTCCCCTGTACCGATTTACAACTGTCTGCCGCACTGGGTGCTCGGCCTACTGTTCTTGAAAACCCGATAACACTAGCCTCTCTTACCCAGTGGAAGTAATTCTGCAGCTTGCAATCTCCTGAAGCTTCCGTGAGCACTATACCCATCCCACTGAAAGTGCTGTACCACTTCATCCCTCACATTGATCTACGGCCCTGGCTGGGAAAGGGAATATCGCTGCTGAGTGACCTATTCCTGGACTCCCGCATAAGTCCATTTGATAGCTTACAGGCCCGTTTTGATTTACCATGGAGTACGTTCTTCACTTACCTCCAGGTTAGCTCTTTGCTTAAAAAGAATCCGCTTCCCACTTATTTGGAACTCCCTAACTTGGTACATCTTTTCCTTCAGAACACAGCTTCTCACATGAAAGGCATTACACTGTTTTACGCCTTCCACAATGACCACAACACCTTCTCTAAATCCCTTTCCGTCATCAAGTGGGAACGAACCCTGTCGGCGTCATTTTCTGACTCCACTTGGTTGAAAACCTTTGCTTCCACTTACGCTGCCACTAAATGTGCCACACATTGGGAACAATACCAGAAGGTGCTCCACTCTTGGTATTTCACACAGTTTAAACGTCTAAGTTGTACCCGTCCCACTCCTCCCTCTGCTGGCAACAGTGTGGAGAGATAGGGACCCTGTATCACACACTGTGATCCTGTGTCTCTCTGCGCTCCTTCTGGAACAAAATATTCACATTGATTTCAGAGATTACACATGATACTGTCTCCCCATCTCCAACATTAGCTATCTTACATCGCAATATTCAAGACCTTCAACCTTGCCATAGAACAGTAGTCATACACCTGCTTCTCACAGCGAAAACTGCTATCGCTACACATTGGAAATCTCCTGTACCCCCTTCTCATAATGAAGTCATCCTTGAGCTTAACCACCAATGTATGATGGAAAGATTGCTTGCGATTGCCAATTTTGCCACTCCCTCGTTCCGGAGGAAGTGGGGAGTTTGGTTATCTCACCCCAAGTGTACTGTCTCGGACTGAGACAATATGACTTAATGACCGGGATATAGCTGGACCTCTCTTTGTCTTCTTCTTCTACCCTTTTCCTCTTTCTTTTATACTCTTCCCTTCCTCCATCCCCGTCCCCTTTTTGTCCTTCTTCCCTGCCATTTTGTCTTTCTAGCCTTTACCCCCTCTAAGTGACTTGCCTTAGTGTCTGGGTCAACTCTGGGTGCTTTGCTCTGCGTTCCGAGCATGTTGTTATGGTTATTTGAGTGTAAGATTACTTAGGCTGCTGGAAGTAAACCCGTATTGATCTCTCTTCTGTCATCTCCCCGGGGCACAGTTTGTTCCCCTTGGGGTGCCCGGAGGATGATGTCACACGCTGTATGGCTAAGTTCACTTGCCTGTATACGTATGCTATGTTATGATGATGTTTGTACTTGCTGTATCTAATGTTATGTACTTCATGCCTTGACCCCATTTGTACCGCTTTGATTTGATCACTTGGCAGCTTACCCTAGTTCTACTTGTCAAACTTTAATAAAAATTATTGAAACTAAAAATTGTCGTTTTTGATAGAGAGCCAATTATTGAAAAAATTATTGGAAAAAAAATTAGATTTCTTTGGATTTAGTGTCTGGGGGGTCTACAAAGTGTACCTGTGAAGTTCCAGCTCTGTAGCATGTCCAGAACCAGAATTATTGCATTCCAAACCTTCAAAATGACTTTTTTGCTTAACCGCGCCTTTCTTTTGCTCCTAATAAACTGCACAGCCACTTAACAGGACTTAACGCTTACAACAAGAACAGACGTTAACTTGTCACTGAGGCTTTGGCAACTCTGCGCGGTGAAATTCACCTGCAAAATGCACACTGCTATGCGACCCAAAGTTGTCGCTAAATACAGCAAATGTGTGTATCGCTGAAATGTATTTTGCACACTAGCAGACTAGCAAGCACGTATACCTGCTGTAGATATATCAGCAGTGCAACATGCTCACTAGACGGAACCCTGACACTTAAAACTATCCCTACAAAAACTAGATTATTGAATCTAACTATAGTGGTATATAGTACCCTAACTACACTGTATATCCCTTTCCTCACACTAAAAGAACAGCTCCATACAGCAGAAGATAATTTCTAACTGACACTGTCCCTTTACATTTTTTTTTTTCTAACTCAAACAGCACAATCACTGTATTTCTAACTACACTCACAATATTTATGTAAGCTGACTGCTCTTCTGCTGATATGGAGCTTTACAAGCA
>NC_138773.1:319011950-319179450 GCF_965119305.1 Pelophylax lessonae
TGGGAAGAATGCTTCTTACATTGGTGATCAGTGGGAAGAATGTCCCATACTTTGGTGGTCAGTGGGAAGAATGTCCCTTATATTGTTGGTCAGTGAAGAAAATGTTCCTTACATTGGTGGTCAGTAGGAAGAATGCCCCTTACAATGGTGGTCGATGGGAGGAATGGCCCCCTTACATTGGTGGTCAGTGAAAATTATTTAAAGTAAATAAAAATTGTTAAAAAAAATGATTGTAAAGCACATCCAGGTAGAGTGCTATTTAGGATGAGCACACGTATGTGAATAATAATGGTGGCACATATGTATGGTATCGTCAGGAACGTCGGAGTGAGAGCAATTCTAGGGCCATAATTTTGTAACATGCTGGTCAGAGCTTTTTATTTTTAATTTTTTGTATCTTTTTTATTAAACTGTTCAGCTAAGAAGACATTTGTTGCACCTATTATATTGTGCTTATTCATGAAAACCTTAATTTTGGAAATGTACCATTGTTACACGTTAATGTAAGTTTATTTTTCTTTTTTCTATACTAAACATTTATTTTGAACATAGTGTCGAGAAATTCTGTGACGAACAAATGTAATGTGGGCAGTGCAAGATGTAGGCGGGGCTTTGTGTGTGGGCGGGGACACATGGGGGCCCATGATCTCTTATTGCCCGGGGGCCCCATGAGTTGTCAGTCCGCCCCTGTATCCAACCATCTTTTTTCTATTTCAAATTAAATATATTGATCCTGTGAGCTACTATCTATGAAATTAGGTGAATTTAAGCTGCTAGCATTGTTTACAATCCCACTCATTTGCTAACTAAATCAATACACAATAAATGCTGCGCTATGTGAATGCTAAATGACTGTACAATCAGAATATAACCATATTAAAATAATATTAAAAAGCGCATAAATATAGTGAAAAATTGTCCAACATAAACGTGCAATCACCATCTAACAACGAATAAGTCCATGCAAATGATTGCTTGTGACAAAAATATAAAAATATAAAGCAAAAATCAAAAAATCAAGAAAAACACACAGAGCTTGATCTGCTGTGCGATTCCTTCTCAGCAAAGAAAAAAACAGTAGTGTGCCACCTCCATGTGCTCTCCCCCCCCCCCCCCCCACCACCGGGAATATTCTTACCTGGGGTAATGTGATCACCGTGATTAACCAATTTAACGGACAATTGCGCGGTCGTGCGACGCTGTACCCAAATAAAATTGACACCCTTTTTTTTCCCACAAACAGAGCTTTCTTTTGGTGGTATTTGATCACCTGTGCGATTTTTATTTTTTGCACTATAAACAAAAAAAAAGAGCAATAATTCTGAAAAAAAAAAAAACAATATTTTTTACTTTCTGTTATAAAAAATAGCCAATAAATAAATTAAAAAAAAAACAATTTTTTTCATCATTTTAGGCCAATTTGTATTCTAAAAAAAAAAAAGAAAAAACAATATTTTTCACTTTCTGCTATATAACATTCCCAAAAAAAATGTAAAAATCTAAATTTTTTAACAATTTAGGCCAATTTGTTTTCTGCTACATATTTTTGGTAAAAAAAAAAAAATCGCAATAAGCGTATTTTGATTGGTTTGCGTAAAAGTTATTGCATCTACTATCTAGAGGAAAGATTTATGTCATTTTTATTTTTTATTTTATTTTTTTTACCAGTAATGGTGGCGATCTGCGATTTTTAGCAGGACTGCGACATTGCGGGGGACAGATCGGACCCCTAACTGACATTTTTGACACATTTGGGGGGACCAGTGACATTACTACAGTAATCAGTGCTAAAAATATGCATTGTTGCTGTACTAATACTGAATATACTTTAATGCTCCTTTGCCAAAGACAAATTTCTGCGCAATTGGCACCTTTGGATAAAACACCCCCTATGCACCCTACAACTCTAAGAATTGCTATTAACTTTGAACTGCCTTCACTGCTCGTCCGAAGTTTAACCAGTTCCTGCCCGCCCACCGTCAAATGACGGCGGAGCGGTGAATCTATTGTTCTGGGACGCCGTCATATGAAGGTGCACCAGAACTGGCTCTCTCGCGCGCCCACGGGGGGCGCGCAGAGCAAGCGATCGAGGCCGCGCCGTGTTGCTAGGACTCAGCGAGACTTCGATCTCGGTAAAGAGTCAATGACATGACTCTTTACCCATGTGATCGGCTGTGTCCAATCACAGCCGGTCACATGTAAATGAGGAAGTGCCGTTATTCGGCTCTCCTCTCCTCACACTGTCAGGGGACAAGGACATAGGGGAGACAAGGACATGTAATCAGTGCCCTGATTACACAAAAGTGAAATAAAGTGCCAATCAGTGCCCACCATCAGTGCCCAAAATCAGTGCCCATCAGTGCCTACTCATCTAGGCACTGACTGGCAGCACTGTGGGCACTGATGGTGGGCACTGATGGTGCTGCCCATCAGTTTCCATCAGTGCCGCCCATCAGTGCTCATCAGTGCCACCTCCCAGTGCCCATCAGTGCCACCTTTCAGTGCCCATCAGTGCCGTCTATCAGTGCCGCCTATCAGTGCCCATTAGTGCGGCATATTAGTACCTCCTCATCAGTGCCACCTCATCAGTGCTCATAAGTGCCACCTCATCAGTGCCCATTAATGCCACCTCATCAGTGCCCATCAGTGCAGCCTATCAGTGCCC
This sequence comes from Pelophylax lessonae, assembly GCF_965119305.1. Taxonomy (NCBI): domain Eukaryota; kingdom Metazoa; phylum Chordata; class Amphibia; order Anura; family Ranidae; genus Pelophylax; species Pelophylax lessonae. The sequence goes on from NC_138773.1 coordinate 319,014,616, forward strand.
ATCAGTGCCGCCTCATCAGTGCACATCAGTGAAGGAGAAAAAATTATTTATTTTCAAAATGTACTCACAGAAAATAAGAAAAACTTTTTTTTTTCTAAATTTTCTGTCTTTTCTCTTTTTTTTTTTTTTTTTGTAAGAAATAAAAAAAACCAGCGATGATTACATGCCACCAAAAGAAAGCTCTGTTTGTGTGAAAAAAATGATAAAAAGTTCATATGGATTCAGTGTAGCATGACCGCGCAATTGTCATTCAAAGTGTGAGAGCACTGAAAGCTGAAAATTGGCCTGGGCAGGAAGGGGGTTAAAGTGCCCGGTATTGAAGTAGTTAATCTAATGATCCCAAACTACTCAGCCTTCATATGACTATAACTAACAGTTTTAACAACACTGGTCAAAAACAAAAAGAGCTACTTTTTTTTTTTTTTTTTTTTCTAAGAATTGCATAAGAATTTGTTATTTTTTTTGAAAGACTGTATCTGAAAAAAAAAAAAAAAACCTTATTTGTCTTTAAAAAATAATATAGGTAATAAGTATTAAGTAAAGACAAAGTCATTGCTTAACCACTTCTGGACCGGAAGATATTCCCCCTTGATGACCAGGCCATATTTTGCGATTCGGCACTGCGTTACATTAACGGACAATTGTGCGTTCGTGCAACGCTGTACCCAAATAGAATTGATGTTCCTTTTTTCCCACAAACAGAGCTTTCTTTTGGTGGTATTTGATCACCTGTGCGATTTTTATTTTTTGCGCTATAAACAAAAAAGAGCGACAATTCTGAAAAAAAAAAATATATATATTTTTCGCTTTCTGCTATATAACATTCCCCCCCCCCCAAAAAAAATGTAAAAATCAAAATTTTTGAACATCTTAGGCCAATTTGTTTTCTGCTACATACTTTTGGTAAAAAAAATTGCAATAAATATATTTTGATTGATTTGCGCAAAAGTTATCGCGTGTCGGGAAAGATATTTATGTCATTTTTATTTGTTTTTTTTTTTTATTACTAGAAATAGCGGCGATCTGCAATTTTTAGCGGGACTGCGACATTGCGGCGGACAGATTGGACCCCTGACTGACATTTTTGACACTTTTGGGGGGACCAGTGACATTACTACAGTAATCAGTGCTATACATATGCACTGTTACTGTAATAATGACACTGGCAGAGTAGGGGTTAACAGTGTGGGTGATCAATGGGTTATATTTGTACCTAGGGGTGTGTTTCTATCTGTGGGGGGGGCGTGGCTTGTGAAATGATCATAGAGACCTGTGTTCCTATATAGAAGGATCACAGGAGCTCTGTGATCATTCCAGAGAGAAGAACGGTCAGATGTGTTTACAACAGCAGACTGTTCTTCTCTTGCAGCGGGGAACGATCGCGGGTGTCAGCCGGCAATCGGAGCCGCCTGCCCCGTGCATCGGAGTCCCCGCTGCTGAGTGGGGGCGGAAGCGCGCCACCAGTGGCGCATGTTCGCCCCCTAGCTGCCTGTGTGTGACCAACATATACCTACGTCGGTTCGTGCAGGAGGGCCACCCTGCCGCAGGGGTCGGGAAGTGGTTAATAAGCAAGTCCATAGCAGATATGTAAAAGCTGTTCTATTTTGTTGGGGTGAGAAGGGAAATAGTTAACTAGTAATGTGATATGCTCTCCTGTTTTACAGGATCAGACGGAGTGTAATATAAAGGAGGAGACGCACAATGCCCTCCTAACAACACCGCGGACACGAGACAAGGTGAAGAGCGACCTTTCCGCGCAAATTACAACACCTCGCGCCAAAGAACCATTGTTTGCTCACCTTTCTTAAATGTCACTGGGTTTTTGTTACTGACTGAGCGCCCAGCTTAACCCCGGGAAAATGTCAATTAGCTTTTATCTCTTCAGGAATACATCATGTATCATTTCTGGAGGTTTGAACAGCAGTGACCTTTCTGCACAAAGTAGACAGGTGATTATGCTACACGCTGGCCCCCAATGTGCGTAATTCTTAAAGAGACTGGGTCACATAGGAGGTTGTGATTCTGACAGTTGTGTCCTCGCCTTAAACTCTCTTTCCTTCACCCATCTTCTCCACTCCACAGCTTATCCATAACTCCCTCACCTTTGTCCTCTCCTTATTACTGCACTCACCAACTCCTGCTAATTCTAAATTCACATGCTAATAAAATCTCCAGGAACCGTACCTTCATATAAATCACACTCCCACAATACCTCCCTAGTCCTTCTGCTTCTCCTAACCCCTGGAGATACAGTCAGGTCCATAAATATGGGGACATCGACACAATTGTAATCTTTTTGGCTCTATAAACCACCACAATGGATTTGGAATGAAACAAACAAGATGTGCTTTAACTGCAGACTTTCAGTTTTATTTTGAGGGTATTTACATCCAAATCAGGTGAACGGTGTAGGAGTTACAACAGTTTGTATATGTGCCTCCCACTTTTTAAGGGACCAAAAAGTAATGGGACATGTGGCTGCTCAGCTATTCCATGGCCAGGTTTGTGTTATTCCCTCATTATCCCATTTACAAGGAGCAGATAAAAGGTCCAGAGTTAATTTAAAGTGTGCTATTTGCATTTGGAATCTGTTGCTGTCAACTCTCAATATGAGATCCAAAGAGCTGTCACTATCAGTGAAGCAAGCCATCATTAGGATGAAAGAAACAAAACAAACCCATCAGCGAGATAACAAAAGCATTAGGTGTGGCCAAATCAACTGTTTGGAACATCCTTAAAAAGAAAGAACGCACCAATGAGCTTAGCAACACCAAAAGACCCGGAAGACCACGGAAAACAACTGTGGTGGATGACCGAAGAATTCTTTCCCTGGTGAAGAAAACACCCTTCACAACAGTTGGCCAGATCAAGAACACTCTCCAGGAGGTAGGTGTATGTGTGTCAAAGTCAACAATCAAGAGAAGACTTCCCCAGAGTGAATACAGAGGGTTCACCACAAGATGTAAACCATTGGTGAGCCTCAAAAACAGGAAGGCCAGATTAGAGTTCGCCAAACAACATCTAAAAAAGCCTTCACAGTTCTGGAACAACATCCTATGGACAGATGAGACCAAGATCAACTTGTACCAGAGTGATGGGAAGAGAAGAGTATGGAGAAGGAAGGGAACTGCTCATGATCCTAAGCATACCACCTCATCAGTGAAGCATGGTGGTGGTAGTGTCATGGCGTGGGCATGTATGGCTGCCAATGGAACTTGTTCTCTTGTATTTATTGATGATGTGACTGCTGACAAAAGCAGCAGGATGAATTCTGAAGTGTTTCGGGCAATATTATCTGCTCATATTCAGCCAAATGCTTCAGAACTCATTGGACGGCGCTTCACAGTTCAGATGGACAATGGCCGAAGCATACTGCGAAAGCGACCAAAGAGTTTTTAAAGAGAAAGAAGTGGAATGTTATGCAATGGCCAAGTCAATCACCTGACCTGAATCCGATTAATGATAAAAAGTGGGAGGTACATATAAAAACTGTTGTAATTCCTACACCGTTCACCTGATTTGGATGTAAATACCCTCAAATGAAAGCTGAAAGTCTGCAGTTAAAGCACATCATGTTTGTTTAATTTCAAATCCATTGTGGTGGTGTATAGAGCCAGAATGATTAGAATTGTGTCAATGTCCCAATATTTATGGACCTGACTGCATATCCCCCAAACCCTGGGCCTCCATCATTTAATTGTACCCAACACACCCATCACCCAGTCCCCTCTGGCAGTAGCTGCCAACCACACAGTTTAGTCCCCATTCCTCTTCTTCCCAAGACCAGACTCCCCTTCTCTTGCGCCCTTTGGAATGCCCGCTCTGTCTGTAACAATCTCACCTCTCTCCATGACCTCATTTAATCTACTGGCCATTAGTGAATCTTGGCTAAATGAATCTGACACTGCGTCTTCTGTTGTCCTTTCCCATGGTGGTCTCTGGACTCACTCCCCTAGACCCAGTGGATGCAAAGGAGAGGAAGTGGGAATCCTTCTAGCCCCATATAGCACCTTTCAGGTACTTCACCCACCTCCCTCTCTGTCACTCGCCTCATTTGAGGAACACTGCATTTGTCTTTTCTCTCCAGTTTCTTTAAGGATAGCTGTGATCTACAGGTCCCCTGGACCAGTATCAACCTTTCTTGATGACTTCTCTGCATGGCTATCCTACTTTCTCTCTTCTGAAATCCCCACAATCATTCTCAGTGACTTCAACATCCCTATTAATGCTAACACCATATGTTACATGTTACAAACTTCTCAGTCTAACCTCCTCCTTTGACCTGAAGTAATGGATACATGCTTCTTCTCACTCTGACGGCAACACCCTTGACCTTGTTTTCTACCATTTATGCACTCTGTGCAACCTCTCCAACAATCCTTTCCACACTGTTGGTTTCTGTGACTGTACTCGGTGCTGGTTCCCTTCCTACCTATCCAACAGCACCTTTAGCATAACTTACAATTATACTTTCTCCTCTCCTCTTCCCTTCTCTGTTGTAGTCCCCCAAGGTTCTGTTCTTGGACCTCTCCTATTCTCAATCTAAACCTCCCATGGCTTCCAATACCACCTCAATGCTGATGACACCAAAATGTATCTCTCTACCCCTGTATCACTCATTTACTAAGAGACATATCAGTCTGGATGTCACACCACTTCCTCAAAATCAGTCCATCCAAAACCAAGCTTATATTTTTTTCTTCCTCGCGTGTACCTTCCCCTGATCTCTCTGTCAAGATCGATGGCACAACTTTTAGCCTATCCCTGCATGCAAAGGTTCTAGGTATTATTCTGGACTCTGATCTAGCCTCACGTTCAATCACTGTCCAAATATTGCCTCTTCAACCTTTGCAACATCTCCAAAATATGCCTTTTTCTAAGCAATGATACCGCAAAGCTCCTGGTTCACTTTTTGGTCATCTATTGCCTAAACTACTGCAACTCCCTTCTCATTGACTTACCTTTACATAGGCTATCTCCCTTCAGTCCATCATGAAGACTGCTACCAGACTCATCCACCTTACCAATAACTTCATGTCTGCTACCCCTTTCTGTCAGTCCCTCCATTGGCTTCCATTCACCCAAAAAATTACATTTAAAATACGAACTACAACTTACAAAACCATCCACAACTCTGCCCCCTACTACATCACTAGCCTAGTCTCAAAATACCAACCTAACCGTTCTCTTTGTTCCTCCCAAGACCTCCTGCTCTCTAGCTCCCTCGTCACCTCCTCCCATGCTCACCTCCCAGACTTTTCCAGAGCCTCTCCCATCCCATGGAACTCCTTACCCCAATCTATCCAATTATCTCCTACTCTGTTTGCTTTTAGACAATCCCTAAAAACCCTCCTCTCTAGAGAAGCCTATCCTGCCCATACCTAACAACTGTACTTTTATTTTCTCCATCAGCTCATCCCTCACAGTCATTACCTTTTGTATCACTTGACCTTCCCTCCTAGATTGTAAGCTCCAACGAGCAGGACCCTCTGATTCTACTTCTATTGAATTGTATTGTAAATTTACTGTCTGCCCTCATGTTGTGTAAAGCGCTGCACAAACTGTTGGCGCTATATAAATTCTGTATAATAATAATAATAATAATAATAATAATTAGGGTCTTCTTCCACCTGATGATTATCCCTCTAGTAATAACTAAAGATCGGAAGGAATCAGGACCTCTTTCCTTCTGCTGGTAACCCATTTAGAAATATAAAGATCTATGTGGAGGAATCAGGACCTCATTCCTCCTGCTGGTGACCCCTCTAGTGATATAAAGATCTATATAGAGGAATCAGGACCTCCTTCCCCCTGCTGGTGACCCCTCTAGTGATATAAATATCTATATAGAGAAATCAGGACTTCCTTCTTCCTGCTGGTGATCCTTCTAGTGATATAAAGATCTATATAAAGGAATCATGACCTCCTTCCTTGTACTGGTGACCCCTCTAGTGATAGAAAGATCTATATAGAGGAACCAGGACCTTCTACCCCCTACTTGTGATCCGTTTAATGATATAAAGATCTATATCAGGCATGTCCAACCTGAGGCCCAGGGGCCGCATGCGGCCCAGAACTGCAGGAAATGCGGCCCACTGCCCCCTGACAATTTTTATTTTTTTTTGCTGGGGAGGAAGGAAGTCGAGTCGGGGGCACGGCCATAGAGGCAGCCTCGGAGGGGATCATCCACTTGTTGTGTTAAATTAGTGCTGGAGGGGGGGGGGGGGCGCAGCAGCACAGGAAGGGTGCAGCAGTGTTTTATTACTTTAATACTTTTATACCTTAACTAATAGTATATATTTTATATGCAGCCCGAGAAAATTTCTCTACACTCAATGTGGCCCAGAGAAGCCAAAAGGTTGGACACCCATGATCTATATAGAGGAATCAGGACCTGCTTCCTCCTGCTGGTGATCCCTCTAGTGATATAAAGATCTATATAGAAGAATCAGGACCTCCTTCCCCCAGCTGGTGATCCCTCTAGTAATATAAAGATCTATATAGAGGAATCAGGACCTGTTTCCCCTGCTGGTGATCCCTCTAGTGATATAAAGATCTATATAGAGGAATCAGGACCTGCTTCCTCCTGCTGGTGATCCCTCTAGTGATATAAAGATCTATATAGAGGAATCAGGACCTCCTTCCTCCTGCTGGTGATCCCTCTAGTAATATAAAGATCTATATAGAGGAATCAGGACCTGTTTCCCCTGCTGGTGATCCCTCTAGTGATATAAAGATCTATATAGAGGAATCAGGACCTGCTTCCTCCTGCTGGTGATCCCTCTAGAGATATAAAGATCTATATAGAGGAATCAGGACCCCCTTCCTCCTGCTGGTGATCCCTCTAGTGATATAAAGGTCTATGTAGAGGAATCAGGACCTGCTTCCTCCTGCTGGTGATCCCTCTAGAGATATAAAGATCTATATAGAGGAATCAGGACCCCCTTCCTCCTGCTGGTGATCCCTCTAGAGATATAAAGATCTATATAGAGGAATCAGGACCCCCTTCCTCCTGCTGGTGATCCCTCTAGTGATAACTAAAGATCTATTTAGGTGAATCCAGACTTCCTTTCTCCTGCTGGTGACCCTTCTAGTGATATATAGATTTATACAGATGAATCAGGACCTCCTTCCTCCTGCTTGTGATCATCACTAAAGTTTTATATACTGTAGGTTAATCTAGGCTTCCTTTCTCCTGCTAATGATCCCTCTAGTGATAACTAGAGATGAGCTTGGGCATGTTCGAGTTCGTCGTGCCCGATCCCGCCAGGAAGTTCACACTGCACTCCACTAATCACAGACAGTGAGACATTTCCCGATATGTGCAGCTCTAGATCGGGAAATGTCTCACTGCCTTTGATTAGCAGAGTGCAGTGTCGGCTTCCTGGCGGGATCGGGCACGTATGAACTCGAACACGCCCGAGCTCATCCCTGGTGATAACTAAAGATCTATATAGAGAAATGAGGACCTCCTTTCTCCTGCTAATGAACACTCCAGTGATTAGGGATCAGCTGAAAGTTCAGTCTGAAGATTCATTTGTCTGCTGTTTGGATAAGATTTGACTGCTACGTTTCTGGGCTTTGAAAAGTTTAAAATAGATTTTTGAAAATATACAACCATGTCAAAGCTTATATGGGATTTTTGTGATTGGCTGTAGGTCAATTTTAACCACTTAAGCCCCAGCCCTATTTCGGACACTTTTTGTTCACGCGTTAAAATCAGTATTTTTTCCTAGAAAACTACTTAGAACCCCCAAACATTATATATATTTTTTTAGCAAAGACTCTGGAGAATAAAATTTCGGTCATTGCAATATTTTTTGTCACGCGGTATTTGCGCAGCGGTCTTTAAAGCGCCATTTTTTTTGAAAAATTTTGAAAAATCACATTTCACTGCATTTAAAAAATAATAAACAGTAAAGTTAGCCCATTTTTTTGCATATTGTAAAAGAACATGTCAAGCCGAGTAAATAGATACCCAACATGTTACGGTTTAAAATTGCGCCCCCCCCGTGGGATGGCGACAAACTACGGTCAATAGAGATCTCAATCTGCGACGCTTTAAATTTATTTAACGGTTACCAGTTTAGAGTTAGAGTGTAGCTCTTTTTTTAAAATTATTGCTCACGCTCTGGCGATCGCGGTGATACCTCACATGTGTGGTTTGAACAGCGATTTAATTTGCGGCTCGACTTCCGTATACGTTTTTTTTTGTGCGCGAGCTAACGGTGACGGGGGCGGCTAAATTTTTTTTTTTTTTTCCCATTTATTTTATTTATTTTTTTAACTTTATTACAGTTTAAAAAAAAAAAAAAAATCTGATCACTTTTATTGCTGTCACAAACAATGTAAACATCCCTTGTGACACCAATATGTAGTGACAGGTACACTTTATGGAGGGATCGAGGGTCTAAAAGACCCTAGACCCCTCCACTACACTTCCCTGCATGCAAAACTCCGAAAACGGCATTTTTGCATACAGCCGTTTTTCAAATTTGCCGCCTTTTGCAGCACAGTAACCCGGAAGTGACGTCATGGGCGCCGCCTCCGGGTTACGTCATACGTTTCCGGCTTTGATCGGGACTCCATCCAGCCGACGGACGTGCCGGCTGGGTGCTCGGGGCTCTCGGTGGGACGGGAGCCCCGGTACCAGCCACGGAAGGCGGCGGGAGGGGGGGGAACGTCCCCTCCCGCCCCCCTGGGTACCGATCGAGCGGCTCCCGAGCGCGGGGGGGTCCGTGACCGCGCAGCAGCGCGCGCTCGCTCCCCAGAGCCTCACAGGCTAGTGACGTACCCCTACGTCACTCTGCCTGTGTGGGGCTGACCGCCGCAGTATATCTACTTGCGGCGGTCGGCAAGCGGTTAAGTATATTCCCCTTAACTTGTGTTATCCACCCCAGAACTGTTGGGGGTTGTGGTGCCAGCCATTTTTGTGCAATAAGTTTACGGGCAAGAAAAAGAGACCGAACTATAGGAATCAAAGTATTTTCTGCAATCCTATTTCTATCCAATATAGACAGCAAACATAATCCAGATTCTGCTAACAGGGCCCCCCCCCACACACCAAATTAATATTGGGGATAACTCCATGCCAATAACAATGGAGTTTAGGGGACCCCAATAACATGTGTATCAAATTTGCTGGATCCTGATTACATTTTGGGCATCTTGAAGTGTCCCGCCGTCGCCACTTGAATAACTTTTCCGGGGTGTGATAAGGTCTATGCAGTATAAATAATTGGGTTAGACTGTGTGTAGGAGATAGTGAAACCAAGGGCAATATTGAAAGTGCCTTCACCCATTCTTAATCTGATATAGGCCCAATATCCTCTACCCACTTTGCTTTTGCTGGTATATCCACTGTTTCTTGGAATTTGTTATGTAGTAACATATATAGTTGGGATACAAGTTCTTTTTTACCTCCCCTTCTGGACAAAAGCAAAATTATTTGAGACCTATTAAATATCAAGACTTGTGTTCGAGCCTCTGTCTGTACGACATGTCTAAGTTGCAAATATTGAAAGAATCTCTAACTCTGGATCCCATATTCCCAGAACACTCTTTACGCCTCAATACTTCGGTATGTGAATTGGAAGTGTAGCACTGGCCCCTAGGGAGCTGCTGAGTGTGGATTCCCCTGGGTTACCCATAGCAACAGTCCATAAAATCTATCACTTTAACCACTTGCCGACTGCCTAACGCCGATCTACGTCGGCAGTCAGCCCCTCACAGGCAGAGTGACGTAGGTCTACGTCGCTAGCCTGTGAGGGTTTAGGGAGCAAGCGCGCGCCGCTCCCACGCGGTCACGCACCCCCCCGCGCGTGTGCCCGGCGGACCCGATATCCGCCGGTCACTCTGCGATCGTCGGGGGAGAGGGAGAAAGGCAGGGGGCTAGTGTAAACAAAGCCGCCTGTCATTCTCCCCTGTGTAGAAACAATGATCATATGGTTCTACTATGTAGGACCGTTGATCAGTGTTCCTACAGCTCTAGCCACAGCCAATCACAGTAAGAAACACACCCCTAGGGACACACACAGCCCCTCCCTCTCAAATAAAATTAACCCCTTCACTGCCAGTGTAATTTTACAGTAACAGTGCATATTTATAGCACTGATTACTGTAGAAATGTCACTGGTAACCCCAAAAGTGTCAAAAATGTCAGTCAAGGGTCCGATCTGTCCGCCACAATGTCGCAGTCCCGCAAAAAAAATCGCAGATCGCCGCCATTACGCGTTAAAAACAACAAAAATGACAAAAATCTTTCCCTTTGTTAGTAAACGCGATAACTTTTGCGCAAACCATTGAAAATACGCTTTTTGCGATTTTTTTTACCAAACATAGGTAGCATAAAACAAATTGGCCGAAAATGTTAAAAAATTTTGATTTTTACTTTTTTTTTGGGGGGAATTTCATATAAAAAAATGTGAAAAATATTGTTATTTTTGCAAAATTGACGCTCTTTTTTTGTTTATAGCGCATGATCAAAAAATCGATCAAATACCACCAAAAGAAAGCTCTGTTTGTGGGAAAAAAGGATGCCAAATTCGTTTAGATACAGCGTCGCACGACCGCGCAATTGTCCGTTAAAGTCACGCATTGCCGAATCGCCGAATCGCAAAATACCCCCTGGTCAGGAAGGGGGTAAAATCTTCCGGGGCTTAAGTGGTTAAGACTTGGCTCAGACAATGAACAGTCCAGGAGATTTTGTTTTATTTTAGAACTTGGATGGGAGAAGGGATGAGTGGGATACTCCAACTTAAACTATGCACAATTTCTGAGGGCACTAACTGTAATGAGTGCGGCAAGGCCGCTGCTTCACCTTGCCACTGAAGTGAAGTAGAAAATATGTTCCTGACTGAATTTCTCTTCAGGGTCCTGACTTGGCACCCCCTTTCTCACTTCCCGTGCATGCTAGCCCCTTGTCCACTGACTCTCCACTGGAGTGGTCCCCCTTCCTGGGCCGACCCCTGGCAAGCTTCCCGGTACTCATGAACACTGTGGTTGCTCTGCCTTCAGCTCCACTTGTCAGTATCCTGGACCTCCCTGGCTCAGCATCACACACTTGGTCCACTATGCCGACTGCCTGTGATCACCTTCCATGCTGACAGGAGGAGAGACCAGACGTCACCCTCCTCCTGGGACCTGGCTTTCCGCCCAAATACGCCGTGTCACATGTGCCCCTGGCTTTTATGACCTATCCCAGGATGCACCACTCTTGTGCCCTCCCACTGGGTCAGCCACAAAAGCCTTCGGGTCACTGGCTGGGTTTCCTCCACTGTCCTCCACATACTCCCCTATTGGCTGCAGTGGGGACACTCCCTCAGATCAAGTGAATCACACATGGACACATGTAACAGGCAAAACTACTGATCAGGCTCCCCTGATAAGCAGATGGAGCAAAACAATGCCTTTACCTAGCACCTACCTAGGAGGGTGCTACAGAAGTTTCAATAAAAAAAAATTAAAATATGATCCCATAAAATTACAAAACTAGTTACAACACTCCTACAGCCCTTGTGAAATGACCCCAATGCATAGAAAAGTTTTGCTGGGAGTTTACGTTAATAACAAAAAGTACTGGTAGCATTGGACAGACACAAAGACACATGCAAGGACACAGAGACAATGGAACACAGACAAGCCGACCCAAATATAAAAATAACTGGCAGCTGTTTTTCTTCTGAGAAGTGTAAAAAGAAATGTTCGGCTCATCGTAGAAGCGAAGCGTCAGCGCAGCAATACAAGCCAAAAGGTCCTGTTGGTATGCATAGAAAACTGCAGGTTTCTCACAAAGAAATGGAAAAACAAAGGGCCTGCCGACCCCAAGTGTCATTTCATTTACTTCTGCGGGAGACGTGGGAATAGTTTGCGTTGATATGTTACAAACGGCGGTGTGAAAGTAAGAACTGTTCTAGATTTCGACATTTGGAAATGCAAAGAAATGCCGAGCGATGATTTCCCTTCAAGTCCCAGTATTGCTTAGATTTTTTCTAAACCTTTAATATGTTAAGAGAAGTCTTTAACCAAGACAAAGAAAACGGAATTTAGCCGGATGGAAGATATCTTATTTTGTGCCGAGCGAGTGAACCTGTGCAAGACGTTCGGAGCTAAAAAGGCATAATAGCAGTAAAATGAAATTTAACCAGTTACTTACTGGGCACTTTCACCCCCTTCCTGCCCTGGCCAATTTTCAGCTTTCAGCGCTCTCACGCTTTGAATGACAATTGACCGGTCATGCAACACTGTATCCATATGATATATTTATCTCATTTTTTTTTCACACAAATAGAGCTTTTTTTTGGTGGTATTTAATCACCACAGGATTTTTTATTTTTTGCAAAAAAAAAAAAAGACTGAAATTAAAAAAAAAAGAAAAATGAAACATTTTTCATATTTTGTTATAAAATTTTGCAAACACATAATTCTTCTCCTTCACTGATGGGCACTGATGGGCTCTGATAGGTGGCACTAATGGGCACTGTTGAGGCAGCACTGGTAGGCACTGATTAGGAGGCACTGATGAGGCTGCACTGATGGGCACTGTTGATGCAGCACTGGTAGGCACTGATGAGGCAGCACTGGTAGGCACTGATTAGGAGGCACTGATGAGGCTGCACTGATGGGTGGCACTAATGGGCAGTGATAGGTGGCACAAATAGTCGGTACAGAGAGGTGGCACTGATAGGCAGAACTGATGGGAACTGATAGGCAGCACTGATGGGCTCTGATAGGTGGCACTTGTTGGCACTGATCGGGAGGCACTGATAAACACTGATGAGGCAGAACTGGTAGGCACTGATGAGGCTGCACTGATGGGTGGCACTGATGGGCACTGATAGTCAGCACAGAGAGGTGGCACTGATAGGCAGCACTGATGGGCACTGATAGGCAGCACTTATTGGCACTGATAGGCAGCACTTATGGGCACTGATGATGAGGCACTGATGGGCACTGATTGGCAGCACTAATGGGCACTGATAGGTGGCACTGGTGGGCACTGATTAGCAGCACTGATGGGTACTGATAGGTGACTTTGGTGTGCACTGATAGGTGGCACCGGTGGGCACGTATTAGCAGCACTGGAGGGCACTGATTTGCAGCACTGGTGATCACTAAGGGGACCAATATCCCTCTAACAGAAGCCGGTTAATGGCTTGCTTCTTTTCTTCACTCAGACAGCGTGAAGAAGAAAAAAAATCTGGAAACCGGCCTCTGTTTACTTCCGTGATCAGCTGTCATTGGCATCACTTAGGTACCATTTTTTATAGCCGGCGGTCGGCTTTCCTGGGATAACAACTGATGCGGCTAAAAAGCTGCTCAGCTGTTATTCCAAGCAGCGACCCCTTCTTTAGGGTTTTTCCAGTGTAAATTCAAAGAACAGGCCCACTCAGCAGCTTGTTGGGCTGCCAAACAAGCTGCTAAACAGGCCTGTGCTTTGAATTCACATCAGAAAAACACGGATAAAGGGGATACTTAGACCCCTGAAACACATGGGCTACTTTTTGAATTGTACTCCTGAACTTTAACAGAAAAAAAGTTGTATCTAAACCTCTTAGCAGTGTTTTGATGCATCAAATTCAACTATTTTTACCCGGGGGTAAGGCATACTCAGGCCCACCTAGCCAAGAGGCCCAGTGAACCCCACTCCTAATGATCAGGATAAGCCAACCAATGAATACTAGGTTAGAGACTATCCCAAAAAGAGACCAGCCAAGGCAGGGAACCTGTGGGCAACACCTCCTCTTCCCAGACTTCAGGACAGGCCCAAAGACCCACACTCTGCAATCCTAAGTAAAGAAAAACACATATACAGTATATAAGTGCAGGTGACACACACATGAAGAGGAAAGTAAAAAAAAGTGCCAGTACAGGTGCAATGGTGAGGCTCTGTGGCCTAGTAACACAAACTGCCTCGGTCTCAGCCAAAAGGCCTAGCCCATAAGGCACTGTGCAGGGAAAATCAGGTGGTGTTGTGGTCTGGTGCCCAGGGCCATCTTACCGAATGGGCACGCTGGGAAGTTGCCGGGGGCCCCACTTGCCTGGGGAGGCCCAACCTGCCCAGCGACCCAGCCCCACGCAAGCATTAGTTCCAATTACAGTGCGCATAAAGCTGCCAAACTTAGCAGGTGGCAAGCGCCTGTTGGCCCTGCGCTGCTGTCAGGCCACTTAGGCCGTAGAGGGGGAGCCCACAACTGCAGGAATGCCTGTCTGCGTACACAGGACAGTCGAGTCTGACTCCCGTCTATGCATGTGTTCACCGGACTCAGCCGCCGAGCTTGGAAGCTGTCATTAGCCTGGCACTGCTGTACCAATAAATATCGCCTTATCGATATCTTGCATTTTTATTCTCGTTGGTGATTGTGTAGGCAGGGCCCCAGTGCACTGCATTGCCCGAGGCCCTTTAATGCTCTTAAGATGGCACTGCTGGTGCCCTTTCTCACAGTGGGATCCCAAACCCATAATGTTGGAGCACCTCCGGGGTCCGGGGCCCACTCCTAGGGGGCACTTGATGCCGCAGGCTCTCTGCCTACCAGGTTTCTGGCCAGACAAAACAGTACCATTCAAACCAGGAGGCACTGGGCCCCTCGGAATCCACCACACTAGGGAAGTACTACTGACCCCACCTTACCCAGTGGGCGCTTAACTGGGGTCCCTTCCCATGAGGAAGACCTCTACTATACCAGCAGGGGTACTATACAGCCAGCCATCCCAGCCAAAAGGCCAGAATGAAGGTGAAGCAGCTCTGCTGGACAGAAAGGGACTTGAAAAGGCCATCATGGGGCTTACAAAGCAATTTTCATAAAATCTGATTTTTTTTTTAACCAAATTTCGCCTTAGCAAGCTTCCACGTGGTAAAATTAGATGCTAACTGGGCAGACATTTCAGTAATGCTGAAAGCTCAAATTTTGCAATTAAATTAATTTTGCCAAAAATACTCCACTCATCCCTAATAGCCATCTACCTTTTTTTTTTTTTTTTTTGCTAAGAAGTCAGCACTGACAATCCCTATATCTCCCTCATTATTTTTCCTGTAATAGAGTGTTATTTTTACCCGGCCTTTGCCTCTCATACATAGTTAATTAGCAAAACTGTTTTATTAATCACTTTGCGTGTTCCACTATTGCACAATGAGCATCTATTATTACTAAACAGCCCCGTGGAAGGGGAAAGGATTGATTTTGCTCTGTTGCACTTGAATCTTTCTGTTATATTTGTAAACTGATATCAGACTTCATTAGCTATTTGATCTACTTCCTAATTGTGCAGCAATGAAAAATTACTGATCGAATATATATAATGACATTATGGAGGGAAATCGTAACAAATGAAAGAAAAACATCCAAGAACAACGATAAAGAAAAAAAAAAAAAAATGAATGTCAGTACTTATATCCCTGCCTTTATTTCAGAAGCTTTCATTCATATTTTGTCCACATTTACAGTGCCATGAAAAAAGTATTCATACCCCTTAACATTTTCCACATTTTGTCATGTAACAGCCAAAAACGTAAATGTATTTTATTGGGATTTTATGTGATAGACCAACACAAAGTGGCACATAATTGTGAAGTGGAAGGAAAATGATAAATGGTTTTCCAATTTTTTTACAAATAAATCTGTGAAACGTGTGGAGTGCATTTGTATTCACCCCCCTGAGTCAAAACTTTATAGAGCCACCTTTCGCTGCAATTACAGCTGCAAGTCTTTTTGGGGATGTCTCTACTCATTATCGGCAAAGCCGATATATCAAGGGCCGATCTGCACTTTCCCCGATATATCCCTGAGGTGATCGATATTGCAGATATTTCGGGAAAGTGCTTGTACCGGAGCGATGCCTGCAGCTAGAGGCATCACCCCGGTACCGGCGTCCATAGCCGACGGTCGGCTGTCTTGTAATGACAAACGATGCGGCTGAAAAGCCGCTAAGCTGTCATTACAAGGAGCGGGAAGAGACGTCTCCCCCCTCCCGCTGCCTTCCGCGGCTCGACCAAGTGTCCCGTCCCACTGGGAGACCCGGGCAACCAGCCTACATGGCCGCCAAAGGAAAAATTTGAGAGGTAAAGGGATAGAAGGGGGAATGGGAGGCAAAGGTTTGTGCTGGGAAGGGGGATTTGGAGTGGAAGGAGAGGATGTGTCCACAGAGGGGAAATTTGAGAGGTAGAGGAATGGAGGGGGGGATGGGGGGCAAAAGTTTGTGCTGGGAGGGGGGATTTCAGCAGGGGGGCAGATTTGTCCTGGGAGGAGGGGGAATTTATGCTTAGGGGGAAAGCATGCTGACACATAATGTTCATATATATATATCTTAGGGGGGCCACAGTTTGGCATGTTCCCCTGTGCTCTAGATCAGTGGTCCTCAACCCTGGCCTACAGGGCCCACTAACAGGCCAGATTTGAAAGATAACTGAAATATATCCCAGGTGATATCATTTGCTGCTCAGTGATTGCAGTACTCTAGTTTGCATCTCCCCAAGGTAATACTTAAAATCTGGCCTGTTAGTGGGCCCTGAGGACCGGAGTTGAGGACCACTGCTCTAGATGACCTTGTCCCGGCACTGGCTGTTTGACCATAGATTTCCTCAGTGATATCCTTATTCTCCTAAAAATCCATGCACATCCAGTACCTAATGGCCCTGAAATCTATTTTTCATAAAGTTGTTTCTTATTGGGTGTTTCTGCTTTCTTGTGATGTCCTCCATGTGCTCCTGAACCCCTCATTTATGAACCTCTCATTTATGAACCTCTCATTTATGAACCTCTCATTTATGAACCTCTCATTTACCCCCACTTATATTTCCATTTGTTTGGAAGAATTATTAGTTCCGTCCATATGCACCGCTCCATGCAGTCCATAGTCCATCTCAGGAGCGAACAAGAGAGGGTGGGTAAGGTCCTACCTAGAGTGGGACCATGGAGAACAAAAGTAGCCACCTTCTATCAGGAAGTCAGATCACAGCAACAACAAAAATACATTGAGGAGGCAGCAAATCTCAAAATTAGAGTTAGGCTGCTACATTTATTAGGACTAATCTGGACACGTAATATTCACTTTTTCATTCGAGGTGTTCATAGAGTTCCTCGTATAATTATGGAGTGTCCTTCTGATGTAGACTGTCACAACTCGTCTGCATTGTGTCTATATTAATTGCAATTACTGCCTAAGATAATTCGGGTTCAGGAGGACTAAGTTAGAAGTTACTTGAGGTTAAATACAAGGATAATAATTAAAACTGTTATACAGTCAAAGTGCGCACACAACTTCAGTTCCGTGGTGTACGAGACAAACACTCCATTGTACCATGAGTTGTATATCTGGAGGCAATAAAGTTCTGAAGAGGGTGTTACAGGGTCCCAAAATTACCTTTCCTTTCCTACCACAAACTGTTGTGTTATAATGAAAGAGTTTAATATAAACTGAGTTTCCATAGCAACAACAAAAATCCTATTATCTTCACTGATCTGATCACATTCGGCTTAGAAGAAGCTGGAACTTCTCTAAAGTGTTCTTACTGCAGATATCATAGCTTCCAACTGTCCCTGATTTGGAGGGACTTTCCCTGATTTGGAACAAAGTCCCTCTGTCCCTCTTTCCTCCTCATTTGTCCCTCATTTTGGTCTGATCTATATAGTTACATATAAAATGTACTTTTAGTGCTAAACCTTTCATCCAATTTCTAAATTGCTGCATTTGTAAATTTCAAAAGCCAATATAAAGGAATAGTAGTGGCAAAAAAGCACTTGTGGCTTTAACTAATATATTTTTTTTTTTTGTATATTTTTATTATTATAAAGAATTTATATAGTGCCAACAGTTTCCACAGTGCTTTACAACCTGAGGGTAGACAGTACAGTTGCAATACAATTCAATACAGGAGGGATCAGAGGGCCCTGCCTGTTAGAGCTTACAATTTAGAAGGGAGGGTCAAGTGATACAAAAGCTATGTACAGTCAGGTCCATAAATATTGGGACATCGACACAATTCTAATCTTTTTGGCTCTATACACCACCACAATGGACTTGAAATGAAACAAACAAGATGTGCTTTAACTGCAGACTTTCAGCTTTAATTTGAGGGTATTTACATCCAAATCAAGTGAATGGTGTAGGAATTACAACAGTTTGTATATGTGCCTCCCACTTTTTAAGGGACCAAAAGTAATGGGACAATTGGCTGCTCAGCTGTTCCATGGCCAGGTGTGTGTTATTCCCTCATTATCCCATTTACAAGGAGCAGATAAAAGGTCCAGAGTTCATTTCAAGTGTGCTATTTGCATTTGGAATCTGTTGCTGTCAACTCTCAATATGAGATCCAAAGAGCTGTCACTATCAGTGAAGCAAGCCATCATTAGGCTAAAAAAACAAAACAAACCCATCAGAGAGATAGCAAAAACATTAGGTGTGGCCAAATCAACTGTTTGGAACATCCTTAAAAAGAAAGAACGCACCGATGTGCTCAGCAACACCAAAAGACCCTGAAGACCACGGAAAACAACTGTGGTGGATGACTGAATAATTCTTTCCCTGCTAAAGAAAACACCCTTCACAACAGTTGGCCAGATCAAGAACACTCTCCAGGAGGTAGGTGTATGTGTGTCAAAGTCCACAATCAAGAGAAGACTTCACCAGAGTGAATACAGAGGGTTCACCACAAGATGTAAACCATTGGTGAGCCTCAAAAACAAGAAGCCCAGATTAGAGTTTGCCAAACAACATCTAAAAAAGCCTTCACAGTTCAGGAACAACATCCTATGGACAGATGAGACCAAGATCAACTTGTACCAGAGTGATGGGAAGAGAAGAGTATGGAGAAGGAAAGGAACTGCTCATGAATGATCCAAAGCATACCACCTCATCAGTGAAGCATGGTGGTGGTAGTGTCATGGCGTGGGCATGTATGACTGCCAATGGAACTGGTTCTCTTGTATTTATTGATGATGTGACTGCTGACAAAAGCAGCAGGATGAATTCTGAAGTGTTTCGGGAATATTATCTGCTCATATACAGCCAAATGCTTCAGAACTCATTGGACGGGAATTCACAGAGCAGATGGACAATGACCCGAAGCATACTGCGAAAGCAACCAAAGAGTTTTTTAAGGGAAAGAAGTGGAATGTTATGCAATGGCCAAGTCAATCACCTGACCTGAATCCGATTGAGCATGCATTTCACTTGCTGAAGACAAAACTGAAGGCAAAATGCCCCAAGAACAAGCAGGAACTGAAGACAGTTGCAGTAGAGGCCTGGCAGAGCATCACCAGGGATGAAACCCAGCGTCTGCTGATGTCTATGCGTTCCAAACTTCAGGCTGTAATTGACTGCAAAGGATTTACAACCAAGTATTAAAAAGTGAAAGTTTGATTTATGATTGTTAATCTGTCCCATTACTTTTGGTCCCTTAAAAAGTGTGAGGCACATATACAAACTGTTGTAATTCCTACACCATTCACCTGATTTGGATGTAAATACCCTGTATTGGATGTAAATCTGAAAGTCTGCTGCTAAAGCACATCTGGTTTGTTTAATTTCAAATCCATTGTGGTGGTGTATAGAGCCAAAAATATTAGAATTGTGACGATGTCCCAATATTTATGGACCTGACTGTATGACTGTGGGGGATGAGCTGATGGATAAAGTGGAAGTACAGTTGTTAGATGGAGGCAGGATAGTTTTCTATGAAGAGGAGGGTTTTCAGGGATTGCTTAAAAGTGGACAGAGTAGGAGATAGTCAGACAGATTGGGGTAGGGGAGTTCCAAAGGATGGGAGTGGCTTGGGAGAAGTCTTGGAGGCAAGTATGGGAAGAGGTGACAAGGCTATTTAAGTCAATGGGGCTGCACTGCAACTGCAAGTTACACATTTGGCTCACAGTTGCAGACATTAGTCCCACTGTAAAAAAAATTAAATAAATAAATAATAAATTAATAAATAAAAGGGGCAAGCTAAAGGCCACAGGATCGTCTCCTGAATGCAAGGATCGTTTTTCTCTTTCAATATCTTTTTTATTGTAATTTTCCAAAAAAATAATAATACACATACACAAAAAACAAAACAACAAAATATCAACAAAAAATGTTGCAATAAAATTATTGATCATAACATTTTGCCTCAAAAAAAAAAAAAAAAAAAAGGATCGTTTTTAAGAGCATGAACTAGTATAAACTTAGCCTCATTTTTTTTTTTTTTACTTTTTTCCCTACCTGTTTTTTTTTATTTTTGCCAAAAAATAAAAATAAAATAAAACCAAATGATCAGGCTAATGTGTTGCTGATTTTAGACACAAGGTTAGCTCGTAAATAATTGAAAGGGCTCCCATAACCCTCAGGGGCTATTTGAAACCCATTGCAACCTAATTAAAAAAAAAAAAAAAAAAAACCCTCAATTTTGCCAATATTAACTGATTTTTCCTAACATATGAGTAAATAAAAACTGAACCCTGCTCCTGTCCCGCCAGCACAAGATATTTCTGCTGCTTGTCTGTAGATTTATAGAATATTTATTAAAAAATAAAAAACTTAAAATAAATTTCTGTTAGCAAAATGATGTCTCTGAGATCTGAAATCTCAGTTCTCTTTTAAATCCAGCTCTATATTAGACATATTTTCTCACAATTTATCACCACTGCTAAATGGTACATGGTAAAAAAACATACCCATGATATACGATGGCTTATGGACCCCAGCAGCGAAACGTAGAATCAGAATTCCATTACATCCCGATAATAACATTAAATGAACATTGATTGCATTTTCCCTGCATTGTGTCTTGTAATTATGTGAGCCTGAGGTTTTGAGGTTGAAGGTTAAGCATGAGAATTAGCCGTATATTTAATATGACCTGCGCTGACATTTTTGATAATACCTGCAAAGTCGATTAAACCATTTCTGGAAATGTAATTGGTTGGAAAAATGTGACCTCTGCAGTTAGATTCCAGTGGGTGGTATACTGCATTTCTGCTCCTGTTCCTGCTTTTTGTCAAAGTAACACTTAACCAGAAGTAACACTTTATATGCATCATACATATGCTATTTTTTTACTGTTGTTTTTGATTATTTTATTTTTTATAACAATTGTTTTTTTTCCCCCAAAAAAAAGCTTTATTGAAAAATTAGTATTAAAGAATCATAAAAACAATTGTTAATCTACAAAATGTAGACCATAAAATATATGTTATTAAGCCTTATTGAAGGTCTGGTTCCAGTTTGCGAAATATATATATATATATATATATATATATATATATATATATATATATATATATGTATATACTTATTTTATAAACTGTAGGATATGTATATTATATGTGATATATATATATATATATATATATATATATATATATATATATATATATATATATATATATATATATATATATATACATATATACTGTATATATATATATATATATATATATATATATATATATATATATATATATATATATATCTATATATACTGTATATATATATAGATATATATATATATATATATATATCTATATATATATATATATATATATATCTATATATACTGTATATATATATAGATATATATATATATATATATATATATATATATATATATATACACAGTATATATATTTATTACACACACACACTATATTACCAAAAGTATTAGGACGCCTGCCTTTACACGCACATGAACTTTAATGGCATCCTAATATTAGTCCGTAAGGTTCTATATTGAGTTGGCCCACCTTTTGCAGCTATAACAGCTTCAACTCTTCTGGGAAGGCTGTTCACAAGGTTTAGGAGTGTGTCTATGGGAATGTTTTACCATTCTTCCAGAAGCGCATTTGTGAGGTCAGGCGCTGATGTTGGAGAAGGCCTGGCTCGCAGTCTCCGCTCTTATTCATCCCAAAGAGGTTCTATTGGGTTGAGGTCAGGACTCTGTGCAGGGCAGTTAAGTTCCTCCACCCCAAGCTCGCTCATCCATGTCTTTATGGACCTTCCTTTGTGCACTGGTGCGCAGTCATGTTGAAACAGGAAGGGGCCATCCCCAAACTGTTCCCACTAAGTTGGGAGCATGAAATTGTCCAAAATGTCTTGGTATGCTGACGCCTTAAGAGGTCCCTTCACTAGAACTAAGGGGCAAAGCCCAACCCCTAAAAAACAACCCCACACCATAATCCCTCCTCCACCAAATGATTTGGAACAGTATTATATATATATATATATATATATATATATATACACATGTATGTTCCTGAGTGTACACACATTACACATTAAAAGAAAGATCTTCAAGACTGGTGAAATGGAATTGGCAGACTCTGCCATGCTAATTCATCACTTCCAGGACTCCTTGTTCTTCTTTATACTGAAGTTAATTAGATAATTCTTAATGATATTGGCTGCTTGTTTGGGATCGTAGTCCTGCTGCAGAATACATTTGGGGCCAATAGGAGGCGCATGCGTGGAGGACTCCAAGAGGATTCCTTTTTATCCCCGCCACAGCCTTTAGAGCACTCGTTCCTAGACCCATTCCACCAGCGATCGACCTGGGAACACCCAGGAAATAATCTGATGTCTGGAGGCGCTGCTAGGAGGAACCTATCCAGTCAGCTGTACCACATCCCAAGGCAGGTTGGTCTATCCAAGATGGCGGCCGTTACCACACGAGGCACAGACTGTGATACAGAGGAATCCATAGCTGGCCAAGACGCCTCGAGCCCTGCAATACCTCTTATAGTACATGTCACAGTGAGTAATCGGCCCCATGCTGAGCCTTCCCAAACATCTACTGAATCACTGATTGGGAGGACATGTGAAGACCTTATCCTGACACCCATGAGTGACTTTCTGACCACCCCAGACACATGAGAGAAGAGGGCACACAATCCCCATATCACCCCTACTGATTTCCCTTCCATGATAGCCGCTTTTTCCACAATGCTGTCCAGGGATCTGGCCCAAACAGCTGCACGGATCGCCTCCTCCATCCATGCTGAATTGCAGCATTTGGAAATCACGGATGGAAGTCATGGAAAGAACACTGTTCAATCTGTAGCCAGAATTAACCAAAACAATTCTAGAATACAGGATATCCAGGATCAGTTGGAAACTGCATTGTCCAAAATAGATGACCTTGAAAACCATTTAATACGATACAACTTCAGAGTCAGAGGACTCCCTGAATCAGTGAAAGAAGTTAACCATGCAATTTGTTCCTCCATCAAGGACTTAATCCAAGACATCCCAGAACACCATTTGGAATTGGACAGAGTGCACAGACCTTTGCAACCAATATGATCCGATGGTCTGCCGAGAGACATTATAGTTAAACCCCACTTTGTCAAGGAAGCAGTGATGAAATTGTCCAGGAATTCAGATGGACTCACTATTCAGGGACATTGGTTCTAGGTCTTTGGGGACCTCTCCCCCTTCACCATACAAAGACGTCACTCTCTAAAACCCCTCCTTCAAGTTCTGGCTCCAAAGGACATAACATACAGATGGTCCTTTCTATTTCGCCTAAACTTCTCATATCGGAACAAGGCCCTCAGCTTTTCATCATTTTCTGAAGGTGAACAGCTGCTCCTACACCTGGGGTTGATTTCCCAAGAGATCCATCCTCCTTCCACTGCCAGGGGTCCCTCATCTGCCAAAAGGCCTTCTCCTCCTAATCCACTTACTCCGGTTTGGCAGAAACCACAACCGAAGCGGTCAAGGGACTCTCAACCTCTCTGAGGAAGTCATCTGGATTAAGGACAACTGTACTTTCTGGAACTGATCTTTCAGACAGCCTACCTCTCCCCACGATTCATGCTAGCTTTTAGCATGAGTTTGCCTCTTTGTTTCCTGGGGGACTCCTCCAAGGGGGGGGGGGGTTGGAAGAAGGGCCTGGAATTTCTATTCCCCAATGTTTGATGGGTTCAAAGTCTAATTTGTCTTAAAGTTTTCAAGGTTTTTCTTATACCTTCCCTTAGTTATACTTGGGCAAATTTGTTGTTAAGACACAGCTGGGATGTCATCTAGGGTGGCTCCTAGGGTTCTCCCCTTTGGTGGCGCGAGCTCTGAGACCCACTATACTCACATTACTCTATGGAATATTATGATTGACCCTGTGCAGTTGCCTCTTTGATGCTCCAGGCGGGTAAGAAATACAACTTTGCTGTCTGACTACACACATGAAAGAAAAAAGGAGGCACAAGTACCTAGTGCAGTACCCTTGGACACCTTTAAAGCGTTTATTAAAATGCCAAAAACATACTCACAGACATGAAGAGCAAAAAATGCACAGAATGAGTCCACCACATGTGGAAATGAACATGTCCCTGTATTTGGAAAGCTGACACGTTTCGGGAGGCAGCGCTCAGAGCTAAGTGGTTAAGGAGCAGCTTGGCGACAATTGTTCAGGCCCTATTCCCTCCATGTTTTAAGGAACAGTGCTGTTTTTTTGAAGTTATCTATTAAATCTCTAGGCGGGTGGACCGAAGTGGATACAATGCGCCTCCATCTGCCGCTGATGCGTTTATGTTTTACTCTCAGTGGCAGATTGATGTTCCCCACTTTTTGGGGATATCATCATTCTCAGGTTTTTTGGTGGAAAGTGGCTGGACCCTTCCTCACCTGGGTGGGTTACTGGGTTTTTGGTTTCACTATTTCTCTATTTGTTGTCTTGTATTCTTTTGCTTCCTCATCTCTACCTCTTTTATTTTTCTTTCTCTAGCCTCTCCCTTTCCTATGGTCTGCCTGGAACCTCTCCCACATCGATTCGCAGGATTGAGACATTGGAAAGGCTGTGGATGCACTGCACGACAGGGCTACCTGTCTTCACTGGGTGAGATTTTTTTCTATTTTGAGTTGTCCAAACCTCTGATCCATGGCTAATTCTAAAGCTTCCAATATGATCATGCAGATTATATTCCACAATGTACAGGGTCCTAATTACCCGGTAAAACGGTGGGAATTGTTTCAGTTATATCATACCCTAAAGAAAGATGTTATTCTCCTACAAGAAACTAATTTCCCAATCTCTTACAACCTCTCCTTCCTACACCAGAGCTTCCCCCAATTTTACCTAGCTAATGTCGTAAACAAGACACGTGAAGTAGCAATTTGCTTTTCCAAACATTTAAATGTATCCCCTTCCAAAATACTCATTGACCTGGAAGGTCATTACCTGTTGGTTGTGGGTACCATTGATGGAAAGATCTATACATTTGTATCCTATTGCACTCCAAAAAAACAGCCAAGTGGGATTTTTCTAAACCATGACACAAACAATGAAGCCCTATTTACAGGGCACCATCATTTTTGGAGGCCACTCCAATAGAGCATTTGATCTCTCAATGGATAAATCAAGTAAGGGGACCCCAAAATCAAAATGCCCTCCCCAGACAAAGCCTAAAAATAGGGATGGTTCTTCACTGCCTTGGCATGATAGATATCTAAAGGGAATTAAACCCCTATGTCAGGGACTACGTGCACTTCTCGGTCCCACATCACACGTATGCCAGGATAGACCATATATTCATTAGATCTTCCTCTATTCCCCTAGCCATAACATCCACATCCAAAATTTGAGACACACCCCTATCAGACCACTCCATGCTGACACTTTCCCTCCGATGCTCTTTACGGGACGAAGGCCCAGTCAAATGGCGCCTCAATGAGGCCCTCCTGAGTGACCCTATAAAATGTACAATCCTAGAAAAAGGAATATTTTACAGACAATGACAATAACATTGTTTCGCCAAGAACACTTTGGGCAGCTCACAAAGCAGAACCTCATTAAAATTTCTTCCCAACTGAAACATGAACGCAGAGCTGAAATCCAGAAACTGAATGAAGAATTCCCTGATCTGAGCAAATGTCACAAAGGTAACCCTACCCCTGCCACCCTGTCTCAGCTAGACTCTGCCAAGGTGAAATTAAATCTAGCTCTGACACCAGCAGCAGAAAAGCACATTAGATGAACTGGTGCTAAATTCTATTCACAGAAGGCAAAGATAGGTTCAAAATTGTCAAACAAACTATGCTCCAGACTCTCATCAGGGGACTTAACCCAAAACCCTATCCGTATCATGGAAACCTTTCAGAATTTCAATTCTAATTTGTATGACTCGCAATCTTTTCTTGTCCCACATAAATTGGAGACTTTCCTTAGGGATCACCCCCTACCCAAAATCACACAAACCCATAGGGAACTCCCAGATAAATCTTTCACACCAGAAGAGATATTGGATATTGCGCAAACCAATTTAACCACTTTACCACCGGAGGATTTTGCTGTCTTACGTCCAGGCCACTTTTTGCGATTCGGCGCTGTGCGACTTTAACTGACAATTGCGCGGTCGTGCGGCGCTGTACCCAAACGAAATTTATGTCCTTTTTTTCCCACAAACAGAGCTTTCTTTTGGTGGTATTTGATCACCTGTACGATTTTTACTTTTTGCGCTATAAACAAAAAAAGAGCGTTTATTTTGAAAAAATAATATTTTTAACATTTTTTTATATGAAATTCCCCCCCAAAAAAATGTAAAAATCAAATTTTTTTAAAATTTTTGGCTAATTTGTTTTCTGCTACCTATGTTTGGTAAAAAAAATCACAATAAGCGTATTTTGATTGGTTTGCGCAAAAGTTATTGCGTTTACTAACTAAGGGAAAGATTTGTCATTTTTTGGTGTTTTTTTTTTAACGCGTAATGGCGGCGATCTGCGATTTTTTTTGCGGGACTGCGACATTGCGGCAGACAGATCGGACCCTTGACTGACATTTTTGACACTTTTGGGGGTACCAGTGACATTACTGCAGTAATCAGTGCTATATATATGCACTGTTACTGTAAAAATGACACTGGCAGGGAAGGGGTTAATTTTATTGGAGAGGGAGGGGTTAATGTATGCCTGGTGCTTACTAACGTGTGTGGGGGGGAGGTGACTGAGTGAGTCAGGGACAGATCGCAGGTTCAGCTATGCTGAACCCTGCTATCTGTCCCTGCCTGTCACTTAGATGATCCGCCCGCTCTGTTTACACAAGCGGGCGGATCTCCTCACTCGATTCCCCGACGATCGGGGAAGAGCAGCGGTGATCGCCGCCGCTCCTCCCTGGCCCGACTCCCGCTGTGATAGAAAACAGTGGGAGCGCGCCTCCGGCGGCGCGCGGGCGCCGCCTACAGGGGGAGGAGTCCAGCGACGTAGGTCTACGTCGTTGGACGATAACGAGCCACATTGCTGCAGTAGCAGCAATGTGAGCAGTGGGAAAGTAGTTAAGTACGCTTATTGGGATTTTTTTTTCTCAAAAATAAGTAGCAGAATACGAATTGGCCTAAAAAGGATGAAAACATTTGATTTTTACATTTTTTTATTGGGAATGTTATATAGCAGAATGTAAAAAATATTGAGGTTTTTTTTTCCAGAATTGTCGCTCTTTTTTTTGCGCAAACCAATCAAAATACGCTTAATGGGATTTTTGTTTACCAAAAAAATATGTAGCACTATACAAATGGGGGGAATTTTTATAGCAGAAAGTAACAAATATTGTTTTTTTTTTTTCAAAATTGTCGGTTTTTTATTTGTTTATAGCGAAAAAAACAAAATCAAATACCACCAAAAGAAAGCTGTATTTGTGGGAAAAAAAGGACATTAATTTTATTTGGGTACAGCATTGCACAACCGTGCAATTGTCCGTTAAATAACGCAGTGCCGAATTCCTAAAAAATGGTCTGTCCATTAAGGGGGCAAATCCTTTCCGGTCCAGAACTGGTTAAGCTGCTTTTCTCCTGCTAGGAGAAAAGTATTTTCAAAAGCCCCTGTGTGCATGAAGCCTAAAGGATGCAAATCTGACTTTGCATTACCCTTTCCTTCCAAACATATTGATTACACATCTCCAAATGAGAATGATCGGGTTTTGCATGTGCATTTGCATGTATAGATCCTATACATCAGGATGGAACACTAGAATAAGAACCAATCCTGAATCAATGCTGTAGGCAGATGCTGATGTCCACAGATGTTCCAGCTTTACATCACACGCATTATTTGTGCTTCGTAATTAGTTTCCCAATGTGCACCTGGCTAAATGAATTTATCGGCGATGGATAATGCATCTCTTCTGCTTTAAGTTTTTATAACAAAATTTTAACTTTACAGCTGAAGTCTGTCTTTAATTAATGTAATTTAGGCTGTGAATAAATACGCGTGTTTACTGCAGATCTATTTTCTAATTGTAAAAAAAAATCAAATGGTTTTATTGAACATTTCCTCAACAATTAGTCAGGCTGATTTGTGCCTGTGGCGTCAAATACAAGGATTAGCAATATTTAAATGTACTGTAAACACGAGGGGAAAAAAAAAGAATCAATATAATTTACTTTTTCCAGCCATTGATGAGATTGCCCTGCCACAACCCAGGATGAATGGCTTCCCTTCCATTGGTAATCTAATTTTTTAAATTAAAGGTCAACGCCAATTACTCCACTGGGTAATATAGCACCTGAGAGCTGAACATCCTTCTAGCCTTGTATATCTCTCAGAAACTCCAACAATGGAATTTCTCCTGCAGTAGGTTGTTTTCCTTCTTCCTCCCACAAAGCCACATAAAGGTGTCACTCTCAATATGGCATCACTCTGTCTTGAAGTAGCAATGGCATATCTCTATCCAGGGTTGGTGCTAGACTATTTTGCGCCCTAGGCAAGACCAGCTACTTGAAACCCCCCCCCCCAAAAAAAAACTGTACATATTGCCACCCTTCCTGCACATAATGCCCATCCTTTAACCCTATACTCCCCTTTCTGCACACACTGCACCCCTTTAATGCTACACCCCCTTCCTTCACACACTGCTCCCCTTTAATGCTACACACCCTTCCTTCACACACCACCCCCTTTAATGCTACACCCCCTTCCTGCACACACCACCCCCTTTAATGCTACACTCCCTTTAAGCCTACACTCCCCTTCCTGTACACACTGCCCCCCTCTCTAGAGGTGACATCCACCGGGGATGAGGAGGTGACATGAGAGGAATATGGTACTGGCCATGGCAGTGCGCCCTAGGTGGCTGCCTAGTTCGCCTAGTGGTAGCACCGGCCCTGTCTCTATCTTGAAGACTCAATTAGAAAACGCCATCCCAGATGTAGCACCCTCCTAGGTAGGTGCTAGGAAAAGTATATATGTGGCCCTGTCTGCTTATAAGGGGGGCCTGATCAGTTAGTTAGGCTGTCACGTGTTCCCAAGTGTAGTCTGTTGAGTCTGGGGAGTCTCCCCACTGTTTCCAATGAGGGCTCTTGTTGGACGGTGGAGGAAACCTGGCCAAAAGCGCACCAGGGTTTACAGCTGTCCCAGTGGGCAGAGTTGGCCGCAGTGCACCCTGGGATTGGGTATAAACCTGGCGGGAGCATGTGACAGAGCGTCTTTGGCGGGAAGCAAAGTCCCAGGAGGAGGCTGAAGGCTGTCTCTCCTCCTTTCAGAGCGAGTGAAGGTGTCCTGGGCCTGAAGGACCGGAGGTTGAGTTGGGCTGCAGAAAGGGATCCAGAGTGTTGCTGACCGAGTGGAGCTGCTGGGCAGAAGTTTCCAGGAAAAACAGTGTTGTGAGTAATCGAAATCTGCCCAGGGGTCTGTGTAAGAGAGTGGGCCACTCCAGAAGGTCAAAGGGATCCAGGAGCCAGCTAAACAGTAGTTGTGGCATAGTGTTAAGCCCTGAAGATAAGGGAGAGAAAGGGGGGGGGCAGTGTGGGCCCTGAAGCGTTCAGCAGTGCAGCAAAAGTGTACAAGTAGCTACCTCAGGAAGGAGTATCTAAGACAGAGAGGACTTCTTTAGTTGAAGCTCAGTTACAAGAATAGCTCAGCGTTAACCGGCATCCGGCCAGCGTTAACCAGCGTCAATCAGTGTCAAACAGTACTTCTTAAGTGTCTCCGCCAAATTCAGCATAGTTGAGTTAAAGGAGTATCCCAGTCATCCCTTCTCCCATCCAAGTTCCTACATAAATCAAAAACCCAAAGATACTGGACTGGTCATTGTCTCAGTGCTCACACTTGGAGAACATGCTTAAATGTGCTGTTGTTGTTAGTGATAACCCAGGGGGACCAACATCCAGCAAAACGGCTGGGAATTGTGCTACACAGAAAAACCACCACAGCGGTTACATCACACTCCACAAATTGGTTCATCTCAACACAACACAACTGTCTTGCTTCTTACAAACATATTCCATTATCCCTTCAATTGTATCCATGTAAATGTAGCACCCTCCTAGTTAGGTAGGTGCTAGGTAAATGCATCTATGCTCCTTTTGCTTATCAGGGGAGCCTGATCTATTAGGTTGCCTGTCACATGTTTCCAGGTGTGATTCATTTGGGTCTGAGGGAGTGTCCCCACTGTATCCAATGAGGGAGCTTGTTGGACAGTGGAGGAAACCCAGCCAGTGACACATTAGCTTTGATGGGAGTCCCAGTGGGAGGGCATTCTTGCAGTGCTCCTGGGATTGCTCATAAAAGCGGAGGGGGCATGTGACAGGGCATCATTGGCGGGAAGCAGAGTCCCAGGAGGAGGTGGACGGCTGTCTCTCCTCCTGCAGTGTGTGAGGAAGGTGGTCTTAGGCTGTCGGCCTAGTGAACCAGGTGTGGAGCTGAGCTGCAGAGGATCCAGTGTAAATAACGGTGGAGCTGCTGGCAGAGTCTCTTGGGAAAAAAGAGTGTCCATGAGTACTGAAGGACCTGCCAAAGGGTCTTGCCCAGGAAGAGGGACCACTCCAGTGAAGTCAGGGGATCAAGGAGCTAGCTCACACGGAGAGTAATAAAGTAAAGGGGGTGCATGTAGAAAGCCCTGAAGCATAGGAACCAAGGGGTGCCAGGAAGGGCCTTGAAGTGTGTTCTGCAGTACAGTACAGCTTATCTAAAGCGGTTCATTAATTACTACTTCATCACTAGTGACAAGGTGAAGCAACGTCCCAGCAAATTGTTCATAGTTTATTCAAGTTGGAGTATCCCACTCATTCCCTTCTCCTATCCAAGTTCTCAATAAAACCACAAAAAACAAAACTCCTAGACTGTTTCTTGACTGAGCCAGGCACTTTGAAGTTGCTGAACTATTGTACTGTTGCTATGGGTAACCCAGGGGAACCCGTCACCAGCAGCTCCCAAGGAAGTACTGCTACATAAGGGAATTCTTGCTAGCTGGCTGGCCCCTTAACATGTGCATGCACATGGCTCTGCACAAAGAATCATGGCTAGGCTCGGACTTATGGACAGAATGTGAGGACATGTGTTTATGTCCACAGTCACCAGATGACTTATTTAAGGGACTCTCTAACTCTGTTGCAGTGCTGACTGGTCTCCAGCTTGTTCTGTGTGCTCTGACCTGTGTCCTGCATCTGATTCCTGCTACTGATCCATCTCTCCCCTGACCTGACTCTATTCAACTACCTATCAGTTCCTGGCCTTGGGGTCAGGGGTCAGGCTCAGAGACTAGTAGCTATAGCAGTAGAAAGGCTCCCATCGGCCAGCTGAATAAGTACACAAGCAGGTCACTTTGGTGGATGACACCGGCTCACCTGAGGTGCAGGGTCTAAGCACTAGCCAGTGTTTACCAGAGCTCCTGATGATGGGGATGGGTTTTGCTGCATTTTAGAACCTGGTTGTGGTCCTCAGGATCATCCCACTGGGAGATGAGCAAGCCAGGGTCCATTAGCAGATATAGCAGGTACGGATCAAACAGAAGTGATTGCAGGTTGGAATCAAGCAGAAGTGTAGTCAAGGAAGAAGCCAATAGTCAGCAGCAAAGATACAGATGGCAGCAGAAGTGACAAGAGCGAGATATTGGCCGGAGGGCCAATAATCTGGCAAACAGGAAGTGCAAAGGCATGGCTAAAATAAAAAGTTCATGGGAGGAGCAAAGGGTTCATGGTTCAAGAGGGATACTGTGTCTCTGTGCACTCCCAGCCAGCTTCCTGCTCTGTGTCCCTGTGCACTCTGTCAGGGAACTTCCCACAAGAGAGCTGGATCTTCCACCCACACTAATGCAGCGACGCCCAGTGGCCAATTTAAACCAGCCTGCTCCAGCCATTAGTTGCTGGATGATCTTCAGCTTCTTGTTTCCTGTTTCCTGAATTCCTGTTTACTTGGATTACCTGTTACCGACCCGGCTTGTCTCACCTGTCTTGTCTCTCCTCCTGGCTCCGACCATCGGCTTGTTTACCCACTCTGCTTCAGTCTGCTGTTCCCGTGTATGACCCCCGGCTTGCTCCTACGGACTCCTCTACTGCTTGATGAACTGTGTTTGACCCCTTGGCTTGATCTTGACCTCGCTCTTGTCGCACGCCTGGCTACCTTCTCCAGTCACCTTCAAGGCATCCTGCATTTCAGCACGCACTACGTGTCTACAACCACCGCAGTCACCTCTTCACCGGAGCTTGCCGCAGCTGGCGACCCCTGTTCCTTTGGGCACAGCATTCCCTGTCTCCACCTCCAGGGGTGCCTTGCACTTAGCCACAAGGGAAGCCCTCTCAGCACCTCGGCCTCTGATCAGGTACGTGATACACTCCCAGCTAGCTTCCCGCTCTGTGTCCCTTTACACTCCCAGCCAGCTTCTCGGTCTGCGTCCCTGTGCACTCCTAGCTAGCTTCCCGCTTTGTGTCCCTGTGCACTCCCAGCCAGCTTCCCGACCTGTGTCCCTGTGCATTCCCAACCAACTTCCCACTCTGTGTCCCTGGGCACTGCCAGCCAGTTTTCCGATCTGTGTCCCTGTGCACTCCCAGTCAGCTTCCTGCTCTGTGTCCCGGGGAACACTCCCAGACAACTTTCCTCTCTGTGTCCTTGGACACTGCCTGTCAGCTTTCCGCTCTGTGTTCCTTTGCACTCCCAACCAGCTTTCCGATCTGTGTCCCTGTGCACTCCCAGCCAGCTCCTGCTCTGTTCCCCTGTGCACTCACAGCCAGCTTTCCACTCTGTGTCCCTGAGCACTGCCTGCCAGCTTCCCCCACTGTTTCCCTGTGCACTCCCAGCCAGCTTCCTGCTCTGTGTCCCTGTGCACTCCCACTCAGGCTCCCATTCTGTGTCCCTGTGCACTCCCAGCCAGCTTCCTGCTCTGTGTCCCTGTGCACTCCCAGTCAGGCTCCCATTATGTTTCCCTGTGCACTCCCAGCCAGCTTCCTGCTCTGTGTCTCTGGGCACTGCCACCTCTTTCCAGTGATCCTGTGTGACCCTGTGTATCTCTGGCAGCTTGGACTATACTCCCTACCAACATGTGATCCCAGCATCTAAATAATTCAAGAAAGTGTTCCCCCATTCTGTTCCTGAAAGTCGGCGAGTCAGAGGTCTGCAACCTGGGAGCCATCAGCAGGAAAACTCATCCCCAGCATCAGGAACTCTTGAGAAGACCAGGCAGCTCCTTAGATTCTGTGCCTCAGCCCTTCTAAGGGCTCAGCTTCCTTTAATGAGTAGGGATGCTAAGCTCTCTGTGTCTTTACTATGGCTCACACTGCTGCCTGCCCCAGTTGTAATATCCAGATCCTGGTTCGTCCTGCATCCTAGTGGGGACGGACTCCTGCTTATGACAGACTAACACATTCAGGGTATTTATAAAAAAAAAAAAAAAAATACCAAATGAAGTAGGCCTTCATTTGGTATTTTTGTTTTTCAAAATTCCCTAAATACAAACTTAAAAATCATTTTGGTTGGAAAAAAAATAATTGGTAAAATAAAAATCATTTTGGTATGAAATGCCACCAAAAGGCTATTGATGAGTAACCCAGTGCATTCCAAAATTTCAAAATTTGGTCTGATCACAAAGGTCTTAATTACAGCACTACCAGGAATGAAATGGGTTAAATGATTCCTTATGGTTAACATAGTTACATAGTTTGTGAGGTTGAAAAAAAGACATCAGTCCATCCAATGATGTGTGTGTGTTTGATGTTAACCGTACATTGTATACCCCCTTATGTTGTGGTCTTTAAGGTGCCCATCTAATAGTTTTTTGAAGCTATTGATGCTCCCTGCTGATATGACTGCTTGTGGAAGAGAATTCCACATCCTTACTGCTCTGACAGTAAAGAACCCCTTACGTTTTTTAAGGTTAAACCGTTTTCCTCTAGTTTTAGTGAGTGGCCACGTTTCTTATTGTATTCCCATTGTCATGGTTCTCGCCATGGCTTTCAGACGGTCAGGCGTGGTCGCTGTTAAGTACCTGACATGGGATTTGAACCTGTGTACTTTGACATTCTGTCCTGTTATCCTACCTCTGAGCCACACTTCAGCTCATATGGATCCTGTCTTGTTAATCTAGTATTGCCTGCAGCATTAGGGGTCTGGACTTCACCTGAGTGTGCTCCTGTCTCTCATTGACCACCTGAAGCTAATTGCTCATTAAGCAAGCTATAAAACACTGTCTCTCGCTTAGAGCAGTGTCAGTTCATTGCTGATCCTTGTTCCTGTTTGACAGACTTTGTTCCTGTGTTCCTGTTTCCCAAGCGTGTGTTCCAGGCTGACTCCGGCTTCCATCCTTACCTTTGCTCCTTGTTGTTCCTGTGATCCTTATCCGGACTTGTGTCATCCAGTGACTACAGTTATTCCTGGACTTCCCGATCCTGCTTATTGGAGCACCTTCCCTGCCAAGCCCCCGTGCACATATTCACAGCCCAGGTGGCTTTCTTACCTGGTCACCTTGGACTGTCGATATCTGCAAGGGTGAGCGTACATCTCTGCGTTACACACTCCGACAAAGGTAAGCCCCATGACACCCATTCTATGAAAAGTTTGTTCCTTATGCTAGGGTCATCACTAGTACAGCATTTGTACATTGATATCATATCCCCCCTCAATCGTCTCTTCTCCAGAGAGAATAAGTTCAGTGCTTGTAGTCTTTCCTCATAGCTGATGTCCTCCATTGCCCTAATTATTTTTGTTGCCCTTCTCTGGACTCTCTCCAGTTCCAGCACATCCTTCCTGAGGGCCGTTGCCCAAAACTGAACGGAATACTCCAGATGTGGCCGGACCAGAGTCTTGTAGAGTGGGAGAATAATCTCTTTATTTCTGGAGTAAATCCCCTTTTTTATACATGCCAGTATTTTGTTGGCTTTGCTTTCAGCGGCTTGGCATTGCATGCCACTGCCAAGCCTGTTGTCCACCAGTACCCCAAGGTCCTTTTCCATCTTAGATTCACCCAGAGATTCCCCCCCCCCCAGTTAAGGAAACTCTTTTCCATAAAAGGCACTTTATAAGAGTATTTTTTTTTTAATGAAAGGTGAAAACATGTAAATGAAATTAAACAGATTAA
Organism: Pelophylax lessonae; assembly: GCF_965119305.1. NCBI lineage: Eukaryota > Metazoa > Chordata > Amphibia > Anura > Ranidae > Pelophylax > Pelophylax lessonae. The sequence continues at coordinate 319,049,852 of NC_138773.1, forward strand.
GCTGCTAAAAATACCCACCCCCGTAAAAAAGAAACATTCTACATAAAGAAAATGTATCTGGAGTTCAGCTTTAATAAATAAACATTATAACTACAACTTAGATTAGATGCCAACAAGAACTTCTGCATTTGGCAGCTGCCCCGCTTCTGTCTTCAAAACTAGAACTGATTTGTGTGATCCGCCTTGAAAAGTTCTTTCTGATATTATCGTTAACACAATCCTTTCATACAGCCCAACATATTATCATGATGAAATATATGGAAATGAGCTCTGTGGGGCTTGCCTGTTTCTTCCTTCTTTGAATCCTCTGAAATATATTATAGCCTTTGTTTGAAACCTAGCTAATTGTTGTCTTTATATCTCTCTGTAGTTCTGAAAAAGAATCCAAGTAACCTAATTCTTTCCAATGCCAAAATGTATCTTTATTCAGAAGATCTGCCTCACCATCATAATTACTCATTCTGAAATATCCAGAGATGGGAGACGCTATACGCAGTCTTCTTCTCACTAGTTTTTTTGGGCTGAAGTTATCTCTTAAGGGAGAGCGCAAGTACTGTAAATAACACCATTAAATTTATGCTTACAAGTACTGTTTTTGTGAATTTTTTTTTTTTTTATTGTTGTATAAAAATCCATTCTAATAATCTGATTGCACTGTTAGATATACAGGTCACAGCTTCCTTTTGGTCATTTATTTTTTTAATCTGGAAAAAATCAAAGTGGAGATTGTAAAGGTTCTCATTTATCCAGGTCAAGGTATAGCTAATGAGTCAGTTGTGCTCCAGGTGAGCAGAGATAGGGTAAAAATAGAGGGATAAAAACAACCAAAAGGGCTCTTTCACACTAGTGTCCGTCGGAAGGACTCCGTTTTTCTCAGCGGGGGATCGATCCGCCGATTCCCCGTTGAGCAGGAGGATGACAGCTGTGTCTCCGCGCTGTGTGCGGAGACACAGCTGTCAGTTCCCCATGCATCTCTATAGGGGAAATCGGATGGGAATGGACCGTCGGTCCGTTCTCACCCGATCCCGTCTGATCCGATCCACTGGACGGATGGAAAATAGGGTTTCCATCCGTTCAGATTTGACGGATCGGATGTCAGCGGACATGTCTCCGCTGACATCCGATGCCCCATAGGGATGCATGGGGGGACCTCTCAGATCCGCCAAAAAAACGAACAGGCGGATCTGAACGGTCCGCCTGTGTGAAAGGGGCCAAAGAGAGATCCTTTGTGTGTCTCTTTCCCCATCTCATAGGTCAGGGGTGTCAAATTCAACTTCATCGAGGGCCACATCAGCATTATGATTGCCATCAAAGGGCTGGTTGTATCTGCAATACTAGATGTCCAGAGTAATTCCAACCCCCTTACATCAGATGTCAAGAGTCCCCCCCCCCCCCCTTACATCAAAGCGTACCCCCTTACCTTGTGTTGCTGCTGGGAAGAAGCTGGGGGCAGAGCTAGGAAGCAGAAAGTGCAGGGTCTGCAGTAGGCCCAAAGGAGGGCTGGAGCTCTACTGCAGCTCTAGGAGAGGTGTGAGGGCCACATAAAATGACCTGGAGGGCCAGATTCAGCCCGCGGGCCTTGTGTTTGACACATGTGTCATAGATTAACTCAGTTTTCTATTCTTCATAGAGTGTATAGAACTCCCGAATTTCTGCTTCAGATCTGACCCAGCCTGTGTCAGGTATAGTAATCCTGGCACCCTTATTCACCTTCAGTGGCTGTGCACTAAACTCCAGAGATACTGGGCGGAGGTGGTCGGTAAACAGAGGCGTAACTAGAATGTTCAGGGTCCTTCCCACTTGGAACCCTTTATTACAGTCTAGTAGTGAGCCACCTTCCTGCCGTCTTGGAGCCCCCCATGGTGATGAAACACCAGTGCCCAGTTGCAAGTGAGACCTTTGTGACCTTGGTAGTTTTGCTACTGGTATCAGTAGATTTGTATTTTTGTTGTTTTATTTTTTTATTATTTTTTTTACGATTTAATTTATTTATTTTCACCATTTTATTATTATTTTTTTTTTTTATATATTTTTTTATGACCCCCATTTGGGGGGGGGGGGACTTTGGTGAAATATCATGGGTCTAAACAGACCCCTGATGTCTCACCTTATATGTACATTTTTTGTTTGATTAAAACCTTACAAGCATACAACTTAATAAAAACATATTTACATATATACAAAATAAATACAATTATATATAAACAAACAAAAATAGCTTACATCAGCATAGAAAACAAACTGGCTTTTTTTTGCTAGAAAAAAAAAAAAACTTAAACAGAACTAAATATACAGACCAAGATACTGTATATGCTGTTATTATTATTGTTATTTATTATAATAATAATAATAATAATAATAATAATAATAATAATAATAATAATAATACACCACAACAAAGCCCTAATCAAAACCAAAACGAAAATTGGGAAAACATGGACTTTAAAGTCACAGGGTATATTAAAAAGAACACAGTTTTATTGGTTACATCTTAAAACATGGTTTACCCCCCATCCGGGGAAGGTTGAGACACTATTTCGGCACACATCTTGGAATACTCCTGCAAGTAGCGCTGCCTGTTTTATATGCTGTAAGACTGTGGAACATTTGCCACACATTACTTTTCCTTTTATCTAAGAATAATGTCTGATGGAGCAATCAGACGTTCTATCACACCTACAGGCTGTTTGCCTGTAATGACAGGGATTACGTTTCCAACATCTTTCCCAAGTTCTTCCAGGCCTCTGACTCCACCTTCCCCGTTATGTTTTGTTTTTTTCCTTTTTACTATGCTGATTCACAGGCAGAATACAGAGAATTGAACCACTAGCTCCAGAAGAAGCTTCAAAGCGAAACATGTAGAGCAATCTGGCTCTATGAAATTCTATACGCACCTATAACCACATCGATCGATCTCTTTGGACGGCAGCTTACACACCTGTCATCTCTAACAGATCATCTTGATGTGAAGTACCAAATATCTAATCATAACTCTTATTGCCTGTTCTAGTATTTCACCATTAGGGATGATCGAACTTTTGAAAGTTCGGTTCGACCAGAACACCCAAATTTCCCAAAAGTTCGGTTCGGATTCCAGAACCCCATTGAAATCAATGGGACCCGAACTTCTGGAATCAAAAAACACAATTTTGAAGCCCTAAAACCCAATAAATGCCCCTAAAAAGTGCCTAGGGTTCTGGGTCATGCCCCAGGGACTATGAATCAGACAAAAAAAGTTCTTAAAAATTGTCATTTTTGATATATATATATATGTATACCCCTAACCCAGAATCTGCATAGTGGAGTCACCCTGACATGGCAGAGTTCGGTCACCCTGACATGGCAGAGTCAGTTCACCCTAAACTACACTACGGTCACCCTGACATGGCAGAGTCAGTTCACCCTGAACTACACTACGGTCACCCTGACATGGCAGAGTCAGTTCAACCTAAACTACACTACGGTCACCCTGACATGGCAGAGTCAGGTCACCTAAACTACACTACGGTCACCCTGACAGGGCAGAGTCAGGTCACCCTAAACGACACTACGGTCACCCTGACACTTAAAGCTATCCCTACAAAAACTAGATTTTTGAATTTAACTATAGTGGTATATAGTACCCTAACTACACTGCATATCCCTTTCCTCACACTAATAATTGCAAAATTACACTGGAGCTTTACAAGCAGCAGGAGAAACACAAATGCTTCCACTCTCTTCCACAGCCTCTGTATTACAGTGCTAGAGTTTTTACGGGGCTATGTTATATACTGGGGGGCGTATGGGGGGCGTATTCACTCCTGATTGGGCTCTGGACCCTGTAGTCACTCCAATCACATTTTACTGATGTTTCTGGGCCAATCATGGGCTTTTAAAGCCCAGTTCCTGTCCCATTGCATTTTGGGCGGTTCTGGTGGCCGAATTCCGAACTTTTACCGCAAAAAGTTCGGAATTCGGCCGAAATTTCGAACACCCAATGTTAGGGTCGAACCGATGGTCGACCCAAACAGTTCAATCATCCCTATTCACCATTAGTGTTTCATGAACGTTATATACACTGACACCTTTTTTGAGGCAATGTATTTATGGGTTTTTTTCCTTTCTGTGTTTTAACCACTTAAGCCCCGGAAGATTTTACCCCCATTCCGACCAGGGGGTATTTTGTGATTCGGCACTGCGTGACTTTAATGGACAATTGCGCGGTCGTGCGACGCTGTACCTAAACGAATTTGGCGTCCTTTTTTTCCCACAAACAGAGCTTTCTTTTGGTGGTATTTGATCACCTGTGCGATTTTTTGATCACGCGCTATAAACAAAAAAAGAGCGTCAATTTTGCAAAAATACCAATATTTTTCACATTTTTTTATATGAAATTCCCCCCCCCCAAAAAAATGTAAAAATCTAAATTTTTTAACATTTTCGGCCAATTTGTTTTATGCTACCTATGTTTGGTTAAAAAAATCGCAAAAAGCGTATTTTGATTGGTTTGCGCAAAAGTTATCGCGTTTACTAACAAAGGGAAAGATTTTTGTCATTTTTGTTGTTTTTTTTTAACGCGTAATGGCGGCGATCTGGGATTTTTTTTTTTTTGCGGTACTGCGACATTGCGGCGGACAGATCGGACCCTTGACTGACATTTTTGACACTTTTGGGGTTACCAGTGACATTTCTACAGTAATCAGTGCTATATATATGCACTGTTACTGTAAAAATACACTGGTAGTGAAGGGGTTAACTTTATTTGGGAGGGAGGGGCTGTGTGTGTCCCTAGGGGCGTGCTTTCTACTGTGATTGGCTGTGGCTTGAGCTGTAAGGACACTGATCAACGGATCTACATAGTAGATCCATGTGATCAGTGTCTTTACAGCGAGGAGAATGACAGGTCGCTTGTTTACACAAGCTGCCTGACATTCTCCCTCTCCCCCGCCGATCGCCGAGTGGCCGGCGGACATCGGGTCCGCTGGTCACACGCACGGGGGGGTCCGTGACCACGCGGGAGCGGGAGCGCGCCTCCGGCGGCGTGCGCTCGCTCCCTAGACCCTCACAAGCAAGCAACGTAGCCCTACGTTAGTTTGCCTGTAAGGGGCTGACCGCTGACGTAGATAGTCGTGCGGCGGTCGGCAAGTGGTTAAGATTAGGGTTGAGCGAACACCTAGATGTCCGTGTTCGACGGGTTCGGCCGAACTTTAAAAAAAAGTCCGGGTCCGTGTCCCGGACTTTTACCGAACTTTTCCCGGACACCGAACCCCATTGAAGTCAATGGGGACCCGAACTTTAAGGCACTAAAATGGCTCTAAAACACCAAAGGAAAGGGCTAGAGTGCTGCAAATGGCAGCAAAACGTAATTAAGAGCATGGCAAGTGCTCTGCAAACAAATGTGGATAGGGAAATAACTTAAAACAACAAAAAAAAAACAGAAAAATAAAACAATGTTCTTCTTCATCTCTGAAGGACGAGGCCCATATGGAGTAGGAGGGAGGTTGAGGTGGTGGTGGATGTGGCGGTGACATAGGCGTGCGCACAGGGTGTGCTGGGTGTGCCTGGGCACACCCTAATCACCTAGGGCACATAGCATTGCCAGTGAGGAGATGGGAAAGATCTCCCTGGGACCTGCTCTGCTCTATTTCTCCTTGCCTACAGGTACATGGCCCCGATACATTACTCTCCCTGCTGGCAAACACATGCATGTGTATTTCAACTTTGGGGTGCACACCTTAATGCAATAGGCTGCGCACACCTATGGGCGGTGTAGGTGGAAGCGGCGGTGGAGGAGGACCAGGGCCGGATTAACAGCATCATGGGCTTGGTGCTGAGGATTTTGAAGGGCCTTAAGGGCCGTGCCTTGCCATGCACCCAGAGGAGGAAGGGTGCAGCCATGCATGCCTAATTCAACATGGGATGCTGTCTCTGAAGCCCATAAACACATCCATGCATCGCCAACTGTCCCTCCTTGTCCGGCCTTCACGCTGTGTGGGGAGGTTCTGAGGGTGCTGCCTGGGGAAGCGAGCATAGAAGCCAGACTTCTGTGTTTACAAGTGACAGAAGAGCGGTAACAGTGAATATGGCCAACCCGGGGCCTATATAAAAGGTAGGGGCCTGGAGCTGCAGCTCCAATAGCCCCTACATTAATCTGGCCCTGAGGAGGAGGACGAGGTAGCCAACACTGCTTCTTTTCAAAAATTTTAAATGAGGGTACACCCCAAAAGAGTGAGAAAGAGCAAAAATGGAACAATGGGTGGGTAAGGTCGGTATCCATTGCTATTCTGCATAAGGTACGGAAAATTCCCGTGGGATCCATGCCTGGTTCATTTTAATGAACGTGAGCTTGTCCACATTGTCTCTGGACAGGCGGCTGCGCTTGTCTGTTATAACGCCCCCAGCCGTGCTAAATACCCGTTCAGATAATACACTGGCTGCAGGGCACGCCAGCACCTCCAAGGCGTAAAGGGCAAGCTCAGGCCATGTGCCCAATTTGGAGACCCAGAAGTTGAAGGGGGCAGACCCGTCATTCACTACATGTAGGCGTGTGCACACATACTGCTCCACCATGTTGGTAAAATGCTGCCTCCTGCTAAGACGTTCCATCTGAGCTGCTGGTGCTGCTGTTTGTTGTGGCGTGCTGACAAAGCTTTTCCACATTTCGGCCATGCTAACCCTGCCTTCTGAGGTGCTGGCGGTGCCCTGGTTGCGTTGGCGACCTCCTCCTCCTCTGCCTTGTGCTTCCACTGTGGCCCCGCTGTCAGATGGGAATGCCAGCAGCATGGCGTCTACCAGCGTGCGCTTGTACTCGCGCATCTTGCGATCGCGCTCCAGTGAGTGAATTAAGGACGGTACGTTGTCCTTGTAACGGGGATCCAGCAGCGTGGCCACCCAGTAATCAGCACAAGTTAGAATGTGGGCAACTCGGCGGTCGTTGTGGAGACACTGCAGCATGTAATCGCTCATGTGTGCCAGGCTGCCCAGAGGCGACGAAAGGCTGTCCTCTGTGGGAGGTGTATCGTCCGTGTCCTCTGTATCCCCCCAGCCACGCACCAGTGATGGCCATGAGCTGGCCTGGGTGCCACCCTGCTGTGAACATGGTTCCATCTCCTCCTCCAGCTCCTCCTCCTCCTCATCCTCCTCATCCTCCAGAACTGTGCCCCTGCTGGACAATTGCGTCCCTGGCGTTTGCGTGTGCAGGAACCCACCCTCGGAGCCCCTTGCGAATGACTGCCCTGAAAGCCTTGGAAATGTTACCTCTTCATCCTCCTCCTCCTCCTCATCCTGTGCCACATCCTCTTCCATCATCGCCCGAATTGTTTTTTCAAGGAGGCATAGAAGTGGGATAGTTAAGCTGAGAACGGCGTCATTGCCACTGGCCATGTTGGTGGAGTACTCAAAACAGCGCAACAAGGCACACAGGTCTCGCATGGAGGCCCAGTTATTGGTGGTGAAGTGGTGCTGTTCCGCAGAGCGACTCACGCGTGCGTGCTGCAGCTGAAACTCCACTATGGCCTGCTGCTGCTCGCACAGTCTTTCCAGCATGTGCAAGGTGGAGTTCCACCTTGTGGGCACGTCACATATGAGGCGGTGAGCGGGAAGGCCGAAGTTACGCTGCAGCGCTGCCAGGCGAGCAGCAGCAGGGTGAGAACGCCGAAAGTGCGCACAAACGGCCCGCACTTTCTGCAGCAGCTCTGACATATCGGGGTAGTTTTTAAGGAACCTCTGCACCACCAAATTCAGCACATGCGCCAGGCAAGGGATGTGCGTCAAACCGGCTAGGCCCAGAGCTGCTATGAGATTTCGCCCGTTATCACACACCACCAGGCCAGGCTTGAGGCTCGCTGGCAGCAACCACTCATTTGTCTGCTGTTCCATGCTCCTCCACAACTCCTGCGCGGTGTGTGGTTTGTCCCCCAAACAGGCAAGTTGTAAAACTGCCTGCTGTCGTTTACCCCTGGCCGTGCTGAAGTTGGTGGTGAAGGTGTTACGCTGTCCGGATGAGGAGGCGGTAGAGGATGAGGAAGCGGAGTAGGAGGAGTTACGAACAGGAGGCAAACTGAAGCGCCCTGCAATCCTCGGTGGTGGAAGGACATGCGCCAAATTGCTATCCGCCTCAGGCCCATCCGCCACTGCATTTACCCAGTGTGCCGTTAGGGAGATATAACGCCCCTGACCGTGCTTACTGGTCCACGTATCCGTAGTTAGGTGGACCTTGGCACAGATGGCGTTGCGCAGTGCACACCTGATATTTTCCCCCACTTGGTTGTGCAGGGAAGGGATGGCTTGCCTGGAAAAGTAGTGGCGGCTGGGCACGACGTACTGTGGGACAGCCACCGACATAAGGTTTTTAAAACTGTGCGTCTCCACCAGACGGAATGACAGCATTTCAAAGGCCAATAATTTTGAAATGCTGGCATTCAGGGCCAGGGATCGCGGGTGGGTAGGGGGGTACTTCCTCTTCCTCTCAAGTGTTTGGGAGATGGAAAGCTGAACGCTTCCACGGGACATTGTGGAGATGGTTGTTGGTGACCCAGGTGGTGGTGTTGCTGACAGATCGTCTGTTTGCGGGGTGGCAGGTGCCGGTATCACTACAGATGTGGCTGGAGCGGCCGAGACTGCAGCAGAAGAGGAAGCAGGATGAGCCAGAGACGTTTCTTGGTTTTGAAGGTGTGTACTCCACTGCAGCTCGTGCTTTGCACTTAGATGCCTGATCATGCAGGTTGTGCTCAGGTTGAGAAGGTTCATGCCTCGCTTCAAGCTCTGATTGCACAGGGTGCAAACCACTCGTGTCCTGTCATCAGCACATTTTCTAAAGAACTTCCACGCTAGAGAACTCCTTTGAGCTGACTTTGGTGCGCTCGTTCCCTTGCTGCGTTGGGCAGTAGCGGGCGTAGTGTCTAGGGCACGGCCGCTCCGCTTCTGCACCCTGCTCCCTCTTCTGCTGTGCTGGTGGCTCTGTGCGACCACCGCCTCTTCCTCCAAACTACTCAGGTCACCTGCATGACGTTCATTCCATGTGGGGTCGAGGACCTCATCGTCCTCCACATCATCTTCCACCCAGTCTTCACCCCCGCCCTCCTTGTCGGTCTCCACAATGCTGAACGCCGCAGCAGTTGGCACCTGCGTTTCGTCATCATCGGAGACGTGCTGCGATGATCCTTGCATGTACTCATCTTGAGAAATAAGTGGTTGGGCATCGCTGCACTCAATCTCTTCCACTTCTGGGGCAGGGCTAGGTGGATGGCCCTGGGAAACCCTGCTGACAGAGTCCTCAAAAAGAATAAGAGACTGCTGTATGGCTTGGGGCTCAGACTGCTGGCCTGATTTGCAAGGGGGTGAGGTGAAAGACGGTTGGACATTGGCTGCAGGTGCCAACTCTGACCTTTCTGCAGTAGACTGGGTGGGAGACAATGTGAAGGAACTGGAGGCACTGTCAGCAGCAAACCAATCTACTATCGCCTCAACTTGTTCTGGCCTCATCACTTCTAGGGGCGTTTGATGCCCTACCAAATACTGATGCAGGTTCTGTTGCCTACTCACACTTGAGGAAGGTGTTTCACTTGTGCGTGTAGCTGGCACAGATCGACCATGTCCTCTCCTTGCAACAGGAGCTCTACCAGCAGCACCACGACCCAGGCCACGGCCCTTATTTGACGGTCTCCTCATATTTCTGTAATTTAAGATCTTGCCCTAGAAAGGTTTTTATTGAATAGCGGAATAGAAAATATGATCCAAAAAAAGTGTATGTATATCACACGTACACAACCACACTAGGCCCCAATTACTATTGTTTGTACCCCTAAAAGGCTAGATGAGGAGTAGGGGGAGTATGGAACAGGCAGCACCCTCAAACCTTCAGAAGTATGAGATGAACCCCAACAACTTGGAAAGGTGGATCTCTCTCACACGTACCGACACAGACTATCCCGCAATTCAATTGATCCTCAAAGGTTTTTATTGAATAGCGGAATAGGAAATATGATCAAAAAAAGTGTATGTATCTCGCACGTACACAACCACACTAGGCCCCAATTACTATTGTTTGTACCCCTAAAAGGCTAGATGAGGAGTAGGGGGGGTATGGAACAGGCAGCACCCTCAAACCTTCAGAAGTATGAGATGAACCCCAACAACTTGGAAAGGTGGATCTCTCTCACACGTACCGACACAGACTATCCCGCAATTCAATTGATCCTCAAAGGTTTTTATTGAATAGCGGAATAGGAAATATGATCAAAAAAAGTGTATGTATATCACACGTACACAACCACACTAGGCCCCAATTACTATTGTTTGTACCCCTAAAAGGCTAGATGAGGAGTAGGGGGAGTATGGAACAGGCAGCACCCTCAAACCTTCAGAAGTATGAGATGAACCCCAACAACTTGGAAAGGTGGATCTCTCTCACACGTACCGACACAGACTATCCCGCAATTCAATTGATCCTCAAAGGTTTTTATTGAATAGCGGAATAGGAAATATGATCAAAAAAAGTGTATGTATCTCGCACGTACACAACCACACTAGGCCCCAATTACTATTGTTTGTACCCCTAAAAGGCTAGATGAGGAGTAGGGGGGGTATGGAACAGGCAGCACCCTCAAACCTTCAGAAGTATGAGATGAACCCCAACAACTTGGAAAGGTGGATCTCTCTCACACGTACCGACACAGACTATCCCGCAATTCAATTGATCCTCAAAGGTTTTTATTGAATAGCGGAATAGGAAATATGATCAAAAAAAGTGTATGTATCTCGCACGTACACAACCACACTAGGCCCCAATTACTATTGTTTGTACCCCTAAAAGGCTAGATGAGGAGTAGGGGGGGTATGGAACAGGCAGCACCCTCAAACCTTCAGAAGTATGAGATGAACCCCAACAACTTGGAAAGGTGGATCTCTCTCACACGTACCGACACAGACTATCCCGCAATTCAATTGATCCTCAAAGGTTTTTATTGAATAGCGGAATAGGAAATATGATCAAAAAAAGTGTATGTATCTCGCACGTACACAACCACACTAGGCCCCAATTACTATTGTTTGTACCCCTAAAAGGCTAGATGAGGAGTAGGGGGAGTATGGAACAGGCAGCACCCTCAAACCTTCAGAAGTATGAGATGAACCCCAACAACTTGGAAAGGTGGATCTCTCTCACACGTACCAACACAGACTATCCCCCAATTTAACTGATCCCCAAAGGTTTTTGATTAAATAGCGGAATAGAAAATATGATCCCAAAAAAGTGTATGTATATCACACGTACACAACCACACTAGGCCCCAATTACTATTGTTTGTACCCCTAAAAGGCTAGGAGTAGGGGGAGTATGGAACAGGCAGCACCCTCAAACCTTCAGAAGTATGAGATGAACCCCAACAACTTGGAAAGGTGGATCTCTCTCACACGTACCAACACAGACTATCCCCCAATTTAACTGATCCCCAGAGGTTTTTGATTAAATAGCGGAATAGAAAATATGATCCCAAAAAAGTGTATGTATATCACACGTACACAACCACACTAGGCCCCAATTACTATTGTTTGTACCCCTAAAAGGCTAGGAGTAGGGGGAGTATGGAACAGGCAGCACCCTCAAACCTTCAGAAGTATGAGATGAACCCCAACAACTTGGAAAGGTGGATCTCTCTCACACGTACCAACACAGACTATCCCCCAATTTAACTGATCCCCAAAGGTTTTTGATTAAATAGCGGAATAGAAAATATGATCCCAAAAAAGTGTATGTATATCACACGTACACAACCACACTAGGCCCCAATTACTATTGTTTGTACCCCTAAAAGGCTAGGAGTAGGGGGAGTATGGAACAGGCAGCACCCTCAAACCTTCAGAAGTATGAGATGAACCCCAACAACTTGGAAAGGTGGATCTCTCTCACACGTACCAACACAGACTATCCCCCAATTTAACTGATCCCCAAAGGTTTTTGATTAAATAGCGGAATAGAAAATATGATCCCAAAAAAGTGTATGTATATCACACGTACACAACCACACTAGGCCCCAATTACTATTGTTTGTACCCCTAAAAGGCTAGATGAGGAGTAGGGGGAGTATGGAACAGGCAGCACCCTCAAACCTTCAGAAGTATGAGATTGTGTTCACTGTACCCCACAAAGATTGAGTTCACTGCACCCCACAATGATTGTGTTCACTGCACCCCACAAAGATTGTGTTCACTGCACCTCACAAAGATTGTGTTCACTGTACCCCCCAAAGATTGTGTTCACTGCACCCCACAAAGATTCTGTTCACTGTACCCCACAAAGATTGTGTTCACTGCACCCCAAAAAGATTGTGTTCACTGCACCCCAAAAAGGATGTTGTTCACTGCACCCCAAAAAGGATGTTGTTCACTCCACCCCAAAAAGATTGTGTTCACTGCACCCCAAAAAGATTGTGTTCACTGCACCCCAAAAATGATTTTGTTCACTGCACCCCAAAAAGGATTTTGTTCACTGCACCCCAAAAAGGATGTTGTTCACTCCACCCCAAAAAGATTGTGTTCACTGCACCCCAAAAAGATTGTGTTCACTGCACCCCACAAAGGATTTTGTTCACTGCACCCCAAAAAGATTGTGTTCACTGCACCCCAAAAAGGATGTTGTTCACTGCACCCCAAAAAGGATTTTGTTCACTGCACCCCAAAAAGATTGTGTTCACTGCACCCCACAAAGGATTTTGTTCACTGCACCCCACAAAGATTGTGTTCACTGCACACCAAAAAGGATTGTGTTCACTGCACCCCAAAAAGATTTTGTTCACTGCACCCCAAAAAGATTGTGTTCACTGCAGCCCAAAAAGATTGTGTTCACTGCAGCCCAAAAAGATTGTGTTCACTGCAGCCCAAAAAGATTGTGTTCACTGCAGCCCAAAAAGATTGTGTTCACTGCAGCTCACACACAGAAAAATGGATGTGGATCACTGACACCTGCCTATCTCCAATCCCACACCACACAGCAATATCGATTGTAGTTTGTAGAACACAGTTTCCCTAAAATTCAGCAGACTCTGTCCCTAACAGGATTGAGAAGAGATCGTAGATCAGGATTGAGTGCAGACCCCACCCCCCACACAGCAATATCGATTGTAGTTTGTAGAAGACACTGACCCTATAATTCAGCAGACTCTATCCCTAAAATGCCTACAACTCGCCCTGCCTAAACACTCCGACCTGTCCCTCAATTCTATCCGGACACAAATGGTTTTTTCCTGCCTATCTTTCCCTAATCAGCAGCCAGCACGTTGATGTGTGCTCTGTCCCTGAATCTAAGCAGCATAATGACGCCGCTGCGGCTGCCTCGAACTTATAAAGACTTGGTCACATGCTTCAGACGGCCAATCACAGCTACTGAGACATTTGCAGGCATGGCTGGGATGGCTTAAGGCACACCAGTTAAACGATTGTTGATTGGCTGTTGAAAGCCCGCCATGAAAAGAGCGCCAAAGCATGCAAAACCCGGAAATAAAACGACCGAACACGGATTTTTACCCGAACATACAGTAAAGTGTCCGTGTCCGTGTTCGGGTACAAAAAATCCAATTATTCGGTACGAACACGAATAATACAGTCCGTGTTCGCTCAACACTAGTTAAGATGTAACCAGAAAACTGTTTTGTTTTAATATACCCAGTGCCTTTAAAGTCCATGTTTTCCCAACTTTCAGCCCTGAATCTCTTAACCACTTCAGCTCTGCCCGCCGCAGTTTTACTGCGGCAGGCAGCCTCTCCTGGGCAAAGCGACGTAGTACTATGTTGCTCGCTCAGGAGACTCTAGGGGGCAAGTGTGCGCCGCTGGGGGCGCACTACCACCTTCACTCGTCAGCCGGGGAGCCAGTGACATCCTCTACAAGGAGGGTAAGCCACAAAAAGTAATTGCTAAAGAAGCTGGCTGTTCACAGAGTGCTGTATCCAAGCATATTATTGGGAAGTTAAAAAACGAGGTAGAAAAAGGTGCACTAGCAACAGGGATAATTCAAGCCTTGAGAGGATTGTGAAGCAAAGGCCTTTCAAGAATTTAGGGGAGATTTACAAGGGGTGGACTATGGCTGGTGTCGGTGCTTCAAGAGCCACCACATAGAGACGTATCCGGGACGTGGGCTACAACTGTCACATTCCTTGTGTTAAGTCACTGTTGAATCAGAAACAACATCAGAATCGTCTTACCTGGGCTAAGAAGAAAAAGGACTGGACTGATTCTCAGTGGTCCAAAGTCCTCTTTTTGGATAAAAGTAAATTGTGCACTCTTAGGATCAAAGTTGCATAAAAAGTTGCATCAAAGTAGTGCAGGCACCTTTTCAAAGTCGCTGTTTTACAAAGTCGCATAGATGGGAACGGGTGCTGTTGAAATGAATGGGCTGTGACTTGTCATGCGATTTTGTGTGTCCAAAGTCACATGATACATTGCACTAGTGGAAACAGAGCTTTACTCTACGTTTCCACTATTGCAATTTAGAGTGCAACTTCGATGCGACTTTGATCCAACTTTACACTCTGTGGATCAAAGTCGCATCAAAAGTTGCCCCAACGCAGTGCAGGTATGTTTTCAAAGTCGCTGATTTTCAAAGTTGCATAGATGGGAACGGGTTCCATTGATTAGTCGCACTAGTGAAAGCGTAGACTTACACACGTACCGATCGTCGGCCGAACGATCGGCCGTCTTTTGTCCCCGGGCTGTCGTGTCTGTTGAAAAGTGCAAAAGACTGCACAAGAATTTTGTCCGCCGACTGCAGAATTGATGTCATGTGATGGTTAACTTTCCCTGTGTTTTTTCTTTTCTGAGCATGCCCAGTCTTGCAAATCTGCTGTCTGTCGGCCGAATTCTGTACTGACTGGCGAACAATCGGCCGTTCTGGTGTCGGCATACAAAAATTTTAATGCTTGCAAGACAGATTCTTTTCGGCCGAAAGTGCGCTATCGGCTGTCGGAAGCATCATACTAACAAGCCGACAATCGGCTGATCGTTTGGCGGCCGAATATTTACGGCCGACAATCGGTACGTGTGTACGGGGCTTTACACTGAAAGCCCCCCCCCCCCCCCCGTGTCCAGATTCCTTCTTTTATGGTAGTCTTCATTCAAAGCCCAGCACGCCTATACTGTATATGTGTGCCCCCTCTCCCCAGCGCAGCTATAATGTATATGTGCCCCCCTAGCACAGCTATACTGTATATGTGCCCCTCCCCCCCCCAGCACAGCTATACTGTATATGTGCCATTGGAAGCCATACATGCCCATGTCATGACACTACCACCACCATGCTTCACTGATGAGGTGGTATGCTTTGGATCATGAGCAGTTCCTTTCCTTCTCCATACTCTTCTCTTTCCATCACTCTGGTACAAGTTGATCTTGGTCTCACCTGTCCATAGGATGTTGTTCCAGAACTGTGAAGGCTTTTTTAGATGTTGTTTGGCAAACTCTAATCTGACCTTCCTGTTTTTGATGCTCACCAATGGTTTACATCTTGTGGTGAACCCTCTGTATTCACTCTGGTGAAGTCTTCTCTTGATTGTTGACTTTGACACACATACACCTACCTCCTGGAGAGTGATCTTGATCTGACACACATACACCTCCCTCCTGGAGAGTGATCTTGATCTGGCCAACTGTTGTGAAGGGTGTTTTCTTCACCAGGGAAAGAATTCTTCGGTCATCCACCACAGTTGTTTTCAGTGGTCTTCCGGGTCTTTTGGTGTTGCTGAGCTCACCGGTGCGTTCTTTCTTTTTAAGGATGTTCCAAACAGTTGATTTGGCCACACCTAATGTTTTTGCTATCTCTCTGATGGGTTTGTTTTGTTTTTTCAGCCTAATGATGGCTTGCTTCACTGATAGTGACAGCTCTTTTGGTCTCATATTGAGAGTTGATAGCAACAGATTCCAATTCAAATAGCACACTTGAAATTAACTCTGGACCTTTTATCTGCTCCTTGTAAATGGGGTAATGAGGGAATAACACACACCTGGCCATGGAACAGCTGAGCAGCCAATTGTCCCATTACTTTTGGTCCCTTAAAAAGTGGGAGGCACATATACAAACTGTTGTAATTCCTACATCTTTCACCTGATTTGGATGTAAATACCCTCAAATTAAAGCTGAATGTCTGCAGTTAAAGCACATCTTGTTTGTTTCATTTCAAATCCATTATAGAGCCAAAAAGATTAGAATTGTGTCCATGTCCCAATATTTATGGACCTGACTGTATGTCATGACCCAAACCCCCCCCCCCCCCCCCCACAGCTTTACCGTATATGTGCCCTTCCCTCCAGTGTAAATTATTTCTTAATTTTCTCATGAATTAGGATGTACAATGCATCCTTACTGATGAGAGAACACTGGGTGGGAACCTATGATAAGCTCCTCCCATTCTGTATACGCCCACTGGCTGCACGGGAACAGGGCCCCTCCCTGGAAGTGATGCCACCAGCTTTCAGTAACCACACCCACTTGCTGCTATTGGACTCAGCAGGAAGAGGGATTGAAGTCATGTGACCGCACTGAATACTGCAAAATAAAGGGAAAAAAACTGTGATTTTTCTCATTTTGACACATAAGGCTGAACTCTACTCACATTAACCACTTTAAGACCAGAAGGATTTACCCCCCATATGACCAGGCCCTATTTTGCGATTCGGCACTGCATTACTTTAACGGACAATTGTGCGGTCGTGCGACACTGTACCCAAATACAATTGATGTCCTTTTTTCCCCATAAATAGAGCTTTCTTTTGGTGGTATTTGATCACCTGTGCGATTTTAATTTTTTGTGCTGTAAACAAAAAAAAAAAATGCGACAATTCTGAAAAAAAAAAAAAAACATTTTTCACATTCTGCTATATGACATTCCCAAAAAAAAAATTTAAAATTTAAAAATCAAATTTTTTTTAACATTTTAGGCCAATTTGTTTTCTGCTACATATTTTTGTAAAAAAAAATCGCAATAAGCGTATTTTGATTGGTTTGCGCAAAAGTTATTGCGTCTACTAACTACGGGAAAGATTTATGTCATTTTTATTGTTTTTTTTTACTAGTAATGGCGACGATCTGCAATTTTTTGCAGGACTGAAACAGACAGATCGGACCCCTAACTGACATTTTTGACACTTTTGGGGGGCCGGTGACATTACTACAGTAATCAGTGCTAAAAATATGCACTGTAATAATGACACTGGCAGGGAAGGGGTTAACCCTACGGGTGATCAATGGGTTAAATATGAGCCTAGGGGAGTGATTCTAACTGTGGGGGGCGTGGCTTGTGAAATGACCATAGAGACATGTGATCCTATATAGAAGGATCACAGGCACTCTGTAATCATTCCAGAGAGAAGAATGGTCAGCTGTGTTTACAACAGCTGACCTATCTTCTCTCTCAGCGGGGAACGAGGTGTCAGGTGGCAATTGGAGCAATCGGAGCCACCTGTACCACGCATCGGAATCCCTGTTGCTGAGTGGGGGCGGGAGTGAGCTGGCGGCGACGCGTGCTCACGCCCTAGCTGCAAGCGCGCAACTGACGTAGGTCTACATCGGTTTGCGCAGCAGGGCCACACTGCCGCAGTAAATAGGCGGCGGGCAGTCGGGAAGAGGTTAATGATTGCAGGAGAGAATTTAAGGTATTAAGCTGTACTTCCGCTTTAAGATAATGGCATGGCTCTAAATATTACGGAGTGTTTTTGACATTCATTAGAACTGAGGAACCTACTTAGATGAGTGGCAAAATGTCTTCAACAATACAGGGCAAGTCTATTTAAATGTTAGCAAGAATTATTATTTAACCAAGATTAAAACTAAACTCCTAACTGTAATATAAATAGACAAAAAAAATAATAATAAAAAAAAAAAAAAGTAAGCATAAAACTATTAGGCTACTTTTTATTCTGCTGGTGTGGGGATCTATTCACCGTCTACTCTCACCTTACTTGAGAAGACTAATTAGTGTCAAGCACCAACCGTCCTGCGCAATGAAAAGTGAAACGAATAAATGAATGAAAAACAAAAGGATTAGGAGCCGCAGCGTAAACATGAAAACACGCAAGGAATGAATAAAATTATATAATGGTATATAATAGCCGCGCTCTCCAATAAATTAAAATTCACATAAATAAATAAACCCTTAATTGTGTTGAACATATAGCAATGAAATTGATGATGGTAAATGATTGAATTACCAGTGCATGAATAATCAAATTATCTCTAAGTGCCACCATAAAACTGTATACAAATAAAGTGAAGAATTGTTAGGTGGGTTCCAACAAATCAGATAAAAAAAATAAATAAAAAATATATACAGCGATACACCAATACAGTATTAAATTAGTGCAAAATTGCAAAATAACTGTGCAAAATATCTTTGCAAATTATAGTCCCAACAGCAATGTTTAATGGGCCACACAGCAGTCCAATAAGCACCAATCAAAGATTGGAATAGCAGAGGGATCCTGATCTGGACTTCTTACGATATAGACACCTCCACCATACACACAGGTGAGTCAAACCTCTTACCAGAGATGGTAGACCCTCAAGTTATAGGGGATCAGTAAGAGCCTTTGTAGGACAGGGTTAAGGTGGATATCCACTGAATGCTTCCAGCCAGGGATGAACCGTCCTCCTTAAGGCCCGTACACACGTACCGATCGTCGGCATACAAACGTCGGTGGACGAAGGATCTGCCGATTGTACGCGTGTTAGTATGGTGCCTCCGACAGATGTCTGCGCACAATCCGCGGACAAAAGTCTTTCTTGCAAACATGAAAATATTTGTATGCCGACACCAGAACGGACGATTGTTCGCCTGTCAGTACGCAATTCTGCCGACACACAGCTACAAATCCCAACACGCATGATCAAACCAAATGAGTTCCCGGAAGAATTTTCTCTAGTAAACTCAACATTTTATTCAGAAAGAACTTTCGGCTCGCGGAAGTCCAAGAAATAGGTGAAATGCGGAGCACATGCTCATCTTGATAAATGTGAGAAGAAGGAAGATGCTGCTCATAATGCCATACTTTTCTAATAAAAAGGCATGTGTTCTGTTATGATGAAGATAATGTTTGTCTATTCTATCTGTTCTATCAAATTTTAGAATTAAATAATTTGAACTCTTCACCATTATTTTTGTATTTTCACACCAAAGATCTAACTATTGATATGACCCTTTATTCTTTTATGAATTAATGTCTAAAACATATTTTTCAGGTTATGCACAATATTAAACATGTTAACAAATTCAGATAGGCCATTTTTTATTTTCAATTTTCTTTATTTTTTGGATCTCAGCAAAAAAAAAAAAAAGCAAACATCAATACTTTCCGTATAATAAACTAAACATAAAAAAGGTCCATTTGGACAAAATTAAACTAGAAACTGGCAAACAGGGGTAAAATAAATAATAGGGGGTTACACAAATTAAAGTTGGTGATAGCTATAATCAGGTTGCCATGAGGGCAGGTTTGGATCCTGCTGGCCATATTGCCACTGGCCATGTGGCATTTGGCGAGGTGGTGGGTGTTGTGGAGGTGGAGGTGGAGGTGGAGGTGGAGGGCACGGGTGCTCCTGGCATGCATGGCTGTGCTCATTAAGTATGCCGTTTTCAGCGTTTTGCAGCACATCCAGAATAATTTTTCTGGCATACTGACACTGCCTGAGGTCCACCTTATCCAGGATTTTGGCAGTCATATTCCCGAAGGACTCATTTGCCTCCGGTTTCCTACGGAGGGCTATGGTGGCCTCCTGTATGAATTCATCTGTGATGTCGTCTATGTGTTTCCTCTTTTGCCTCCGTTTGGCAGGAGGAGGTGGTGGTGGAAAGAGTTCCGCAGGCTCCTCAGGCTCCACAGGCTCCCCAGGCTCCTGGCTGCAACCTGGCTCCTCCTCAGTGACACTTCCCTGTTGATGAAATGAACAATTGATTAGAATGTTATAGTGTATATAAAAAGTCATGTTTGTTATATTATTGTGAACAAATAGCAGACTTTACATACAGTGGCATATCTAGGGTCTCCAGTGCCCTTGTTGAGGAGCTGTATTTGGCAACAACCCCCCCCCCCCCCCCAAGATCAATGGAAAACTGTAACCCACCCCCCCAAAAAAAAATTAAAGGGCATTAAAAGTTTCTAATTTGCCCCTTGTTTGCCCAGTGTAGAGCTCTCTAGTGGGCAATCATTGTCTCAGGTGTGAAAAAGAAAGAGAGGGTTGAGAGATAGAGAGAGGGAGAGAAAGAGGGGGTGTGAGAGAGAGAGGAGGGGGTTGCAGAGAGAGAGGGGCCTGAACTTGCAGAGGGCTTGATGTAGGGCATTGAGGGTGAAGCAGTGCAGGGAAACATGAATAAGGAAGCCACCTGCCTTGCTGACCCAGAGTGAGAGACCAGAGACATGGAAGCAAGGATGGATGTATCATTTGCAGGAGCTGTTAGTTTTGTATTAAAAAAGGTTGAGCCAGAGGAATGCTGAGGCTACAGCAGTGTTTCTAAGGATCAGAGGTGTGCTGGGGATGCAGCAGTGTTTGTAAGACCGGAGGGGTGCTGGGGATGCAGTGAGAGGCAGTCTCAGTCTCCTGGTCTTTTGGCTCAGCTGCTCTCAATGTTTTACACCTGCATGAAGCAGCTCTCAATGTTTTACACCTGCATGAAGCTGCTCTCAATGTTTTACACCTGCATGAAGCAGCTCTCAATGTTTTACACCTGCATGAATCCGCCTGCAAACTGGGGGTTCTGGGGTGTGCAGGCTGAGTGGATTGTTAAAATAAACAATAAAACAATGCCAATGTTTTTGTGACCCACCCCCCTTGGCCTGCGCCCCTGGCGGTTGCCTGTCATGCCAACCCCTTGCTATGCCCGTTTACCTAAAGGGTCAATTATGGTTTAGCTTATAATTTTGTTACATGATTACATTTTAGCAGACAATATATTGTGAAATGCCATACCTGAGTAAAACTCTCCTCCAGGAAATCCTCATCCTGGCTTGGATCTACCGACACTGAGCCCTCTGCCGAAGTAGAAGGCAGTGTAGAAATTGACGGCCTGGATTCCAAGGTGTCTGCCAGGAACCGCATGTTATCATAGTACCACAGCCGTGGTACATGTACATTCCGTGCCCCTGCTCCAGACTGGGTGGACTCCTCTATTTTTTTTAACTCCCGCCTGTAGGCAGTACGAATACTGTTTATTTTTTTGCGTATATACTCAAAATTTGCCCCAGGATAGACAGGCTTGTAGAAGGCCACCAAATGTTCCATGGCCTGTTTTCGGAGTTTTCGATTTTTATAATCCGCGGACTTCACTTGCCACAAACACGGCAGTTGCCTGAACTCATCAATAAAACTTATTAAAAAGTTGTGGGTGGTGAAATTGTCCACCATATTGCAGGACAGTATATGCCTGCAAGACACAAAACAACACAAAACATATTAAAATAGCATGTATTTTGGCACATAATAAAGATATTCCTAATAAAAGCTGTATAGGGCCCAAAACACACACTTTCTATTAAAAGAGTCGTACCTTTGTTTGTGGGGAAAAGTCGTGATTCGCCGCTCGATCGTGCTCCAACTCTCGATATGTCCGCTAGCGAATCGTCGGCCGAACGATCTGGCGTCCTTTAAATACAGCGCAGGCGTCAACTCCTCCTCCAGTGGCGGGCTTGTGCAGGGGTGTGTACGTGCCGAAGATCAGGCCTACATGCGACACTCACACCTGAGGCAGTGGAATAATAATTGTTTAATTAGGAACCATGTCTCAACAATCTGGGAGCTCAATTAGTGGGGGCCGAAGTGATTGGGCCACCCGAAAATCAAGGGCTACACCCATGTCAAAGCCAGAAATGGTGGAGATGGTCTCCATTTTAGAAAAAATGGATTACGATGGAAAGTTGGCAAATTACGAGCGGCCCAATGCCAGGAAAGATGGCATCATGGACAAGGTGGTGGCCTGTTTGGTCAGAAAATTCGGTGTCGAGCGATCGAAAGATCAGATTAGGAAACGATGGTCTGACCTCAAACACCGTGAGCAGGATCAGCTTTCCCAAATCCATCGGATTTTGAAAAAAAGTAAGTTTTATTTTTTCTTTATTTTTTTAATCATGCAATATGTTTTTTATAATTTGGTGTATGTTGTATTAACATGTCTAGATTATAATGTCTATGTAAAAAGTTAGATTACTCATTTTAGTTGTCATGTCGTGATTTGATCGATCTATTGTTGATGTTTTAGTATATGACATTAAAAGTCAGGAAGCCATAGTGAAAAATATATGTATTGTGTTGCAACGAACGTTCTTTCCTGCACGAATCTTCTCAGCAAACATTCCTATTAATCACAGATTATTATTCAAACCTTTAAATAGGAGAAAAACGTAAACTCCGTGCCAAACAGTGGGAAAGGAGGAGGAGAGGTTTGGCAGCTCCATCTGCAGTGGAGGAAGAAGAGGAGGACATGGGCACAGAAGGTGGCACAGATTCCACTAAAGGTAATTGGTTCCTATGCACTGTCAAACATTAATGTACCATATTTTTCGTAGATAACCATGTACATGTCTTCATATTTGTTACTAAAAGAGCTATCAAGCAGGGCACCATGTCCTAACAAATGTACCTCTTGTGACTTTTATGATATGGCCAATGTTTTGTATTATGTAGATGAAGACATTATGCCGGAAATAATCCTGGTGGAGCCTACAAGTGACCAGACACCAGAGCAACAAGAAGGTTGGTAGTCACAGATTTTTGTGTAGTGGGATCATAGAAATATGTGTATTTGCAATGATTGTTTAACCTTATATTCTTGTATTCCCTTACAAATTTACATTGCAGATGTTGCATCATGCCAGGATGTGGCATCCCCAGCCAGGTCAGAAGCCCGATCTCCTGGCAACGTGCCAAGCAGCATGGAAGCCAGTTCAGAAACTGTGGAGGAACCAGGACCAAGTGTCCAAGAGCCAATTGTGTGCCCACGTAGGTTTTTTCAGAATGATTTTTATCAGTGTTATTTTTAGCCTCCAATTTACAACACTAGTTCCCTATGGGAGCCTCTTTATTTGAATGGAAGTCGCACCGTAAGTCGGATCAGGATGCTCTGACTTGCGGGGCCACTTGCGTTGTGAAGATTTTTGAGGGGGAACTACACCAAAAAATTGAACAACCCACCGTGGGTGTCCCCCCAAGTTCACAACCAGGCCTTTTGTGTGTGGTATTGAGTTTGAGGGTATGCCCACAACAAAAAGACAGCGTGGGTTACCCCCAAAACCCCTACCAGACCCTTATACAAGCATGCAGCTTGTCAGGCCAGGAAAGAGAACGAGCAAGCGGACCAAACACCCCCTGGACCACAGCAGGACACATGCCCTCAACATGGGGGGGTTTTGTTGCTTTGGGCCAGGGGGCCTCTGCACCGCACACCCAAAAGCACCTTACTCCCATGTAGAGGAGGACAAGAGCCTCATCCCCACAACCCTGTCTGGTGGTTTTGGGGGGTCATGCGGCCAGGGGGTTCCTAGGACTTTGGAAGCAACCTTTAACAAAGGGTGGCCCCCAGATCCCAGACCCCAATCACTATGTGAATGGGTATGGGGTACATAGTACCCCTACACATTAACCACATAAATGGAAGTGTATGTGAATAACGACAGGAGACGTTTATGAAATGTTCTTAAAGATCTTCATCCGGTCTTCTCCACTCTGCTCTTTGGATCTTCTCCTCTCCAGTCTTCTGCTGTCCAATCTTCTGCTCTTATGTTGTCTGCTCTTTTGCCCTAGGCTCTTCTTCTTCCTCCTGTCCTCCTCCAATGCTGTTGCCGTGCATTCTGCCCGTCTCTGGTCTCTGCATCTTAATATATATACATTACAACCATGCCCTCACAATGACGTCATCATGCGTTCACACCCCTAATGAATATATAGTAAGCTCAGGAGACCGGCAGAATCATCAGCAACAGCATTGGAAGAGGTCAGGAGGAAGATGAAGAGCCTAGGGCAAAAGAGCATAAGAACAGGGTAGGTATTAACTCGAGAGGAATTTAAAGATTACCTGCACACCAAATGTTTCTATATTATGACCTCATGTAGGTGATTCACATTGACTCCGTTGTATTTTATTTTCCAGATCATGTATTACACACTTGCACATTGGCCAAATTGACCCGTGAGGCTCTTCAATGCTGCTCAGACCTCGAGCAAATAAAAGAGACTGCAACGGCATTGCAAGGAAAGATGCGTGATTTTGTGGACATGCTTGCCAAATTTTAAAAATAATTATTATAAAATTTTTTACAGTTTGTATTGGGATGTTCCCATTTTTATATAATATTTTAGGCCAGTTTTATGACACTCAGATGTTAAAGAGTGTACCCAAGTTTGGGAAAAGCACTTTCCAACACCCTAACCCTAACCCTAACCCTAACCCTAACCCTAACCCTAACCCTGTGAATGTTTGATACTAAAACATTTTTACATTCAACAATGTGTGTTCAATTCTTTATTAGACTTTCGTTGGGGGGTCGAGGTCTAAAGCTGTGTAAAGAAGCACTAAATGTATGATGGCTGTCCTATTCACATATTTACATGTTAATGAAAGCATTTTGGACACTGCCATATGCAAGTTGCTGGAGGTGTCAATGAAATGTTAAAGATACCCCCAGTTTTAACGCATATCACAGTGCGATCTGACATTTCACACAGGATCGGAGCACACAAGTTTGAACGACTGTGCGATCCTATCCTGATGCGGCTGAATAAATGCATCATGTGCGACTTTTGTGCGAGTGCAGTGCGAATTGAGCCATACAAACTGTATAGCTGATTTTCGCATGAACATCTGATCGCATGTAATAAAGGAGCAGTGCGCTACGATATTACATGCCATCAGATGTGCAGTGTGAATTGAGACATACACTTTGTATGGCTACATTCGCACTGAACACGCATACAAGTCGCACATGACCCTTTATTTCTGATGTATCTGGATTGGATCGCACAGTGCTTAACACTTGTGGAATACAATCCTGTGGAAAAAGTAAGTGGCGGGTCACCCTTATGCAATGCTGGAAGGCTGCAAAGTCGCAGACTTCCCGCATCGCATAAGTGTGACTCAACACTCAAGGTACTAGCAGTCCTAGGATTCAATATGGCATTGATATTGCCAGTAGCAATCAGTGTAGGGAGATCAGTGTAATCTATAGTGTATTGCTTGTTCGTTGCTCTAGTTCACTTTCCATTACCTATATATATATAACACTTTGAGATGAACAATGATCAAGTTTCACATAACACTGACATATCCTAACATTGGTGGGCAGTGAGAAGGATGTCATAAATGAACACAACATAACAGGTGTAGGTACTTTGTTAATACCCTAATGTATTATCTGAAATATATAGTATGGGCAACTTCTGGACAATGAACACCAATATAAGGTGACATTAGATGAACCTTGGGTGTGACCTAGTTCTCAATGTGACAGGGTTTGTGTACATTTTGTGGGGTGCAGAAGGCCCTTGTATTTACACCACTGGCTAAAAAATAACACATGGCCATCATCACTTTGGATCAGCTGGTGAGAGACTACAGTCAAGAAACACACTGATGAATGTATTAACCCTTCCAAAGTCACACATATATAACACATGATTAACCCAAATAATTGTGTTTGGCATATGTGCCCAAATGATTATAATCCACAATACAGAATCATTGCAATTTTTGTTTAATGTGTTGAAAAATAATATATCTCTGACATTTATCTTGTGTGTCCAATCTTTAACAAGATTAATGTGTTTGTGACAGTGATTGCTGCCAGGACACAGCTCCTCTCCCCACGAAATAGTCCAGATATTCCTGGCGGATCTGACGGGCCCTGTGTGATGCCAATGCTGACCGTCCAACTTCCATTGACGTCATGGACTCCACTTGGTTAGAAGGTTGGGCCTCTCCACTTGTACCTGGCATAGCAGGGTCAGTATCCAGTTGCTGCAAGACATAATTTTGTGCATTCCTGCGTAGGAAGTTGTGCAAAATGCAGCAACACAAGACCACATTATCCACTTTGTACAGTGCCAGGTTTATGGACGTCAGGAATATCCGGAACCGGTTGGCCATTATCCCGAAGGCATTCTCCACAACTCTGCGAGCTCTGGACAACCGGTAGTTGTAAATCCTTTGGTCTGGGGTGAGGTTCCTCTGAGGGTAGGGCTTCATGAGATGCTCCCCAAGCGCAAAAGCCTCATCTGCGATAAACACAAAGCTCATACCCTCAACAGTTTGCTCCCTGGATGGCAGGTTCAGAGTGCCGTTCTTTAGACGACGAGCGAACTCCGTCTGATCAATAACTCCCCCATCCGAATTGCGGCCATTTTTGCCAATATCCAAAAAAATAAACTCATAGTTTGCATTAACTATGGCTAGCATGACTATACTAAAAAAACCTTTATAATTATAATAAAATGTGCCGGAATTCGGAGGGGGGACAATGCGGACGTGCTTCCCATCAATAGCACCCCCACAATTGGGAAAATTCCACTTCTCCAGAAATTGATCAGAAATCTCCAGCCATTGCTCTGCGTTTGAAGGAAACTGTGGGGAAAAAATAAAAAAAAAAAAAAAAAAAAAAATTAGTGCTTGAGCACATCACATTATTAATTACACACACAGTTGTCTGTTAAATGCTTATGCAACTTGCTAAAAAAATATACAACAGGAAGGCAAAGGTTTGGATATGGGGATGTAACATCTACATACATTTATTTTCAACCTCCTATTGTTCTTATATTGTAAAGGGCCATACACACTAGAAGATTCTCTGAAGACTTTTTCGTGCAGATTTAACTTTTCTATGTAGTGCAAGGGCCTACCAGATTGCATAGGATTTGAAAGTGTTTGTTGGACCTCATATTATTTGGTTTTGGTAAATCGGAAGGATAAATTGTTCTGACAATCTTCTAGTGTGTATGGCCCATTATACTCACCAGCTAGAGCTGAGATTTACAAACTACGGCCCTCCAGCTGTTGCAGAACTACACATCCCATGAGGCCTTGTAATTCTCTCACATTCACAGACATGACTAGGCATGATGGAAATTGAAGTTCGTGAACAACTGGTGGGCCATAGTTTGAAGACCTCTGAACTTGAGCTTTGGTATATGCTGACTTTGAGATTTAGCATGTGGGTGGGGGGATGGGTAAGTAAAACTGGGCATTTATACATCAATTAGGGCTTGTGGTCAGTGAAGGTTTTAACATCATTACATAAACATACAGAATCATAGGTGGGAATGGATGGACTGATGTATTTTAGATAAATCATTAACTAGGTACTAAAACATTGGCCAAGGAATAATTGTTTGAGGGAAAGCAATAAAATGACCCAAATTCAAAATACTGTTAACAGGCAATGCGTTTAGGGACACATAGGAGAGAATGGTGGGGTGGTTAGTGGGTAATTTTACAAATGGTTAAAGATAATCTACATCTTTACTACTATGTGCATGCGGACAGAGGGTAGTTTACAAATAATGGCCTGTGTCAATTGCTGTACATCCAAAAACATCATAATTCAGGTGAAACTAGTAATACATGTAATGTAAAAAATAAAACATACCTTGATATAGTCCTTCTGCAAGACCTTGATGATGGCAGAGCAGGTCTCAGGGATGATGACTCCAAGTGCTTGGGGGGAGATGCCTGTGGTGAACTTCAGATCCTGCAGGCTTCTCCCTGTTGCAAGATACCTCAACGTCGCAATTAACCTTTGCTCAG
Organism: Pelophylax lessonae; assembly: GCF_965119305.1. Taxonomy (NCBI): domain Eukaryota; kingdom Metazoa; phylum Chordata; class Amphibia; order Anura; family Ranidae; genus Pelophylax; species Pelophylax lessonae. The sequence continues at coordinate 319,077,598 of NC_138773.1, forward strand.
GAGTAATTGCAAGCCGCATACAAGTATCCTGCTTCAGAATATAGGGGGACACCAGGGCAAGAAGACGGTAAAAGATGGGATCCGTCATCCTCAAATAATTCCTGAAGTCATCAGGATTATTTTCCTGGAGCTCCCTCAGCAAGGACATATGAGAAAATTGATCACGGTTAAGCAACCAATTTTTCGTCCAGGAGGTCCGCTTCTTCTTCCTATTGCTCGTACGTCGTCTCAGAGCCAAAACTCCAACACTAACGACAGCAACGGACGAATTCACGGTCGCCATAATAAATTCTCGAACGATGTCTCGGAAAATAGCGAAATGTCGTCAACCAAACAAATGCTACCGAAATCAGCGCGAGATGCCCAGAAGGGTCACGGCCAAACACTCACTTCCTCTTTTGTAGCGGCGAACGTGCGTGGAACGTACTGACGTCATTTTCTGTCGGAAGACAAATGTCCTGGGCAAGTTTGGAGCACTTTTCAACAGACAAACAACAAACACACCAGCCGCGAACATTTGTAGGACGTTCCGTCGGCCGACGATCGGTACGTGTGTACGGGGCTTTAGAATCGTTGTATCAAGATGCCAGACTCATATGCATCACACAAACAGAGAAAGACTCCATGGTGAAGTATGTCAAGTTAAAGCAGTTTATTAAAAGAATAACACTTACAGTGTAGTAGAATCAGATAGACGATAGTGATAAACAGCCAAGGTCTGTATAGCCAAGGTATATATAATTTTAAACTTTTACATTTATTTAAATGTGTTTTTTCAACTTATTGCGTTTGAAATTTGAAAAAGCAAATACCGCGTGACATAACACGTTTTAATGATGGCTATTTTATTCCCTATGGTCACTGCTAAAAAGAAAAGTATATTTTTTTGGGGGGTTCTAAGCAATTTTCTAGCAAAAAAATACTGATTTAAACTTGTAAACAAAACGTGTCAGAAAAAGGCTGGTCGGCAAGGGGATATATTTTAAAATTCCAATCTAATAGAAAAAGGTTTGAGTGTTCACTGCATTAGATTTGACATTTCAAGATGTTTTCTACATTTTTTTTTTTTTTTTTTAAAAAAAAAAAAAAGTAAGTTAGGAGACCATTTGTCCTGTTCAAATCAATAATTGATTTCTCCTCTTAAAAAGTGGTTACGTAAATTATTGAGAAGGTACTAGGCAAAGCAAACTTCGGGTAATTACAGACTGGTAATAGCCAAAGGGAAAGTCTCTGGGAGTGTATTGGTATTTCACTTTGCACGGAAAAAGCCATACATTCATGGTTAATTTAAGGACAAGTTCCATGAAGAGATCAATTTGTTACATTTTACAAAACACTCCTTTTTATACATTTTCTCAGTCCATTCCCATTGCTCAACTGTCCATTTCCAACCAACAAAAGCTCATATAACTGTAAAGAGAATTGGAATGGTCATTACCACACAAAATCACTTGCCAACCGCCCGCCGCAGTTTTACTGTGGCAGGCTGGCTCGGCTGCGCTGAACGGCGAAGTGCTACATTGGTCACATGAGTAGTGCTAGCCGGCGGCGCGCTCCTGCCCCCCCAATAGACAGCGGGGATACCGATCCACGGTGCCGGCGGCCGCGATTGCCACTGCGCACCCGCGATCGCTTCCCGCTGAGAGAGAATTTCGGACTGCTGTTGTAAACACAGCTGACTGTTCTTCTCTCTGGAATGATCAGAGCGCCTGTGATCCTCCTATATAGGAACAAAGGTCTCTATGGTCATTTCACAAGCCCCTTCCCCCCATACAGTTAGAAAACACTCCCCTAGGCTCGCACTTAACTCTTTGATCGCCCCTGGTGTTAACCCCTTCCCTGACACTGTCATTATTGCAGTAACAGTGCATATTTTTTAGCACTGATTTCTGTAGTAATGTCACTGGTCACCCCAAAAGTGTCAAAAATGTCAGTTAGGGGTCCGATCTGTCCGCCGCAATGTCGCAGTCAGGCTAAAAATCGCAGATCACTGCCATTACTAGTAAAAAAAAAAAAAATGACATAAATCTTTCCACTTGTTTGTAGACGCAATAACTTTTGCGCAAACCAATCAAAATACGCTTATTTCAATTTTTTTTTCACCAAAAATATGTAGCAGAATACAAATTGGCCTAAAAGGATTAAAAATTTAGATATTTTTTTTTTTTTTTTGGGGAATGTTATATAGCAGAATGTGAAAAATGTGTATATACTGTGTGTATGTATGTATATATATATATATATATATATTTTTTTTTTTTTCAGAATTGTCGCTCTTTTTTTGTTTATAGTGCAAAAAATTTGTGGGAAAAAAAGGACATCAATTTTATTTGGGTACAGCGTTGCACGACTGCGCAATTGTCTGTTAAAATAATGCAGTGCCAAATCGCAAAATATGGCCTGGTCATTAAGGGGGTAAATCCTTCTGGTCCAGAACTGGTTAAAGTGATCCTGAACTTAGCTAAAATGTTTCTAAGGTAACAGTGGTTTAGAGCTGGGATCCTAATTTTAGTCATAACACTTTTTTCCATGTGGCATTAGAATCTTCAAAGTGCGTTTAAGGTGGTCAGATTAGACTATAATTTAATTATTTGACCTCAACACCAAACAATATAACCATATGTCTGGCGGAAACCCAATACAGCTCAACCATTGCTACAGTAAAGCATGGAAGGTGGTAATATCTTGTTATGGGGGGTGATAATATCCTGTTATGGGGGTGGTAATATCCTGTTATGGGAGGGGGTCATATCCTCTTATGGGAGGTGGTAATATCCTGTCATGGGAGGTGATAATATCCTGGTATGGAGGTGGTAATATCCTGTCATGGGAGGTGATAATATCTTGTTATGGGGGGTGATAATATCCTGTTATGGGGGTAGTAATATCCTGTTATGGGGGTGGTAATATCCTGTTATGGGAGGGGGTCATATCCTCTTATGGGAGGTGGTAATATCCTGTCATGGGAGGTGGTAATATCCTGGTATGGAGGTGGTAATATCCTGTTATGGGAGGGTGTAATATCCTGTTATGGGAGGGGATAATATCCCATTATGGGAGGGGATAATATCCCGTTATGGGAGGGGATAATATCCCGTTATGGGAGGGGGTAATATCCCGTTATGGGGATGGTAATATCCTATTATGGGGGTGGTAATATCCTGCTATGGGGGTGTTTCTCTGCAGCATGGACTGGAGCACTTGTCAGGATAGAAAGAAAAATGGATGGGGCAAAATGCCATCAAAAACTCTTCAGGAAACTCTGCTGCCCTCTGGCAGAAAGTTGTCAATGGGAAGAAGGTTTACCTTCCAACATGACAATGACCCAAAGCACACAGAAACAAGGAGCACACAGTGGTTGGAGGAGAAGGCGGGGAATGTCCTTGCATGGCCTAGTCAAAGCCCAGACTTAAACCCCAATGAAATTCTGTGGAATGACTTGAAGACTGCAGTGCATAAATGGTACCCATCAAATTTACCTGAACTTGAGTAGTTCTGCAAAGAACAGTGGGCAAATATTGCAAAGTCTAGATGTGCAAATTTAGTAGATAAAAATCACAACACACTAAAGGCTGGAGGTAAAGAAACATGTGTTACATAGTAGTTGAGGTTGAATAAAGACAATGGTCTATCCAGTTCAACCTGTGCAGGTGTGTGTGTGTCAGTGTCCATAATAATTTTCTATACCCCTATATATTGTGTACTTTAACCACTTCTATACTGGAAGGATTTACCCCCTTAATTACCAGGCCCTTTTGCGATTCGGCACTGCGTTACTTTAACTGAAAATTGCGCGGTCATGCGACGCTGTACCCAAATAAAATGTAGGGCAGTGTACAGAGGTCAGTAGTATGTAGGGCAGTGTACAGAGGTCAGTAGTAGGTAGGGCAGTATACAGAGGTCAGTAGTATGTAGGGCAGTGTACAGAAGTCAGTAGTATGTAGATCACTGTACAGAGGTCAGTAATATGTAGGGCAATGTACAGAGGTCAGTAGTATGTAGGGCAGTGTACAGAGGTCAGTAGTATGTAGGGCAGTGTACAGAAGTCAGTAATGTGTAGGGCAGTGTGCAGAGGTCAGTAGTATGTAGGGCAGTGTACAGAGGTCAGTAGTATGCAGGGCAGTGTACAGAGGTCAGTAGTATGCAGGGCAGTGTACAGAGGTCAGTAGTATGTAGGGCAGTGTACAGAGGTCAGTAGTATGCAGGGCAGTGTACAGAAGTCAGTAATGTGTAGGGCAATGTACAGAGGTCAGTAGTATGTAGGGCAGTGTACAGAGGTCAGTAGTATGCAGGGCAGTGTACAGAAGTCAGTAGTATGTAGATCACTGTACAGAGGTCAGTAATATGTAGGGCAATGTACAGAGGTCAGTAGTATGTAGGGTAGTGTTCAGAGGTTAGTAGTATGTAGGGCAGTGTACAGAGGTTAATAGTATGCATGGCAATGTACAGAGGTCAGTAGTATGTAGGGCAGTGTACAGAGGTCAGTAGTATGTAGGGCAGTGAACATATGTCAGTAGTAAGTAAGGCAGTGTACAGAGGTCAGTAGTAGGTAGGGCAGTATACAGAGGTCAGTAGTATGTAGGGCAGTGTACAGAGGTCAGTAGTAGGTAGGGCAGTGTACAGAGGTCAGTAGGATGTAGGGCAGTGTACAGAGGTCAGTAGTATGTAGGGCAGTGTACAGAGGTCAGTAGTAGGTAGGGCAGTATACAGAGGTCAGTAGTATGTAGTATGTAGGGCAGTGTACAGAGGTCAATAGTATGTAGGGCAGTGCACAGAGGTCAGTAGTAGGTAGGGCAGTGTACAGAGGTCAGTAGTATGTAGGGCAGTGTACAGAGGTCAGTAGTAGGTAGGGCAGTGTACAGAGGTCAATAGTATGTAGGGCAGTGCACAGAGGTCAGTAGTATGTAGGGCAGTGTACAGAGGTCATTAGTATGCAGGGCAGTGTTCAGAGGTCAGTAGTATATAGGGCAGTGTACAGAGGTCAGTAGTATATAGGGCAGTGTACAGAGGTCAGTAGTATGTAGGGAAGTGTTCAGAGGTCAGTAGTATGTAGGGCAGGGTACAGAGGTAAGTAGTATGTAGGGCAGTGTACAGAGGTCAGTAGTATGTATGGCAGTGTACAGAGGTCATTAGTATGCAGGGCAGTGTTCAGAGGTCAGTAGTATATAGGGCAGTGTACAGAGGTCAGTAGTAGGTAGGGCAGTGTACAGAGGTCATTAGTATGCAGGGCAGTGTTCAGAGGTCAGTAGTATGTAGAGCAGTGTACAGAGGTCAGTAGTATTTAGGGCAGTGTACAGAGGTCAGTAGTATATAGGGCAGTGTACAGAGGTCAGTAGTATGTAAGGCAGTGTTCAGAGGTCAGTAGTATGAAGGGCGGGGTACAGAGGTCAGTAGTATGTGGGGGGGGGGCAGCAGGGCACACACCAGGGGGGCAGAAGGGCATACACCACACCAGGGGGGGTTTGGAGAGCACACACTGGGGGGTTGGGAGGACACACACTGTGAGGGTTGGGTCAGGATGGCACGCACCGGGGGGAGTCAGGAGGGCACACACCAGGGGAGGGTCAGGAGGGCACACACTGGGTGTCAGGCAGGCACACATCATCGGTTGGGAGGGCACACATGGGGGGGGGGAATCAGGAGGGCACACACTGGGGGGGATAGGGAGGGCATACACCAGGGGGAAGTCACAATGCTTTAATGAGCCCAATTTCTCACTGTGCTACATGAAAAGGAGATGCAATCCCATTTATCAGCTAACAGCACCTCTATGCTATGCTGCAGTAACTCAGCAAATTTAGCATAGGGGTGCTTGTAAACCAATCCACAATGTACTGCTAGCTCAGCTTACCTCAAGGAACATTCACTTGGCTCCCTCTACTCAGCTGCTCACACTTCCCTCTTCCAGGTGTGTGCGATCTCGGGGGTCAGGCACATCCCCATCCCACCCACCCAAGCAGCAGAAGCCAGGAGGCTCCCACCCACTTAAGCAGCAGCCTGCAGGAGAGAGGCTAGAAAACCATTGAGGGAGGCACAGGGGGTGGAGAGTAAAGTACGGATGTCCAATGGCTGTAAGTTCTCCCGACCGCGGCTCAGATTTCCTTGGCCTCGGTGTCGGTAATATTTTCTCCGGGGGGAGCAATTGCCCCATTGCACTCCACTTACAACTCTACTACCTCCTCTCCTCTTTCTTTCTCTGTCGGCCCCCCCCCCTCCAAGGTTCTGTTCTTGGACCTCTCTTTTTTCTCAATCCACACCTCCTCCCTCCCTGGGTCAGTTGATTGCCTCCCATGGTTTTCAATCTAATCTGTACCCTGATAAAAAAAAGCCCTGCTAATAATAACAATAACAATAATAATAATAATAATATTAATAATAATAATAATAATAATAATATAGAACAATATAATATGTTGACCCTATATCAGTCTAAGGGCAAGTCTTATTATCTGTAGACAATAGATTGAATTTATAAATTCAGGAGTAAACAAAATGTTGCAGTAAAGTGGTATAATTGTGTTAGTGAGATGGCGAACTACCGGGTATACTTAAGGCGGAGTTCCGGGCACAGATCTAATTTTTTGATGAACATACCCCCGGGACAGTCAGGGCTAGCACATTCCACAATGGCTAGCCTCTGATCTGTCCCAGTTCGCACTTACCTGTAAGAAGAAATACTTACTTTGAAAATTTCTTCCACAGCGTTTCCATCTCTCTTGTGGGCAGCTGAAGCCGGCGCGGTCCTCTTCGGTGTCTTCTTCCGCGTTTTCTTCTCCCAGAATGCGCCGCACCGGCCCCTCTCGTCACTTCCGGTGCGGCGCCGCATTCCTAAACAGCTTCTGGGCATGCCCAGAAGCTGTTTAGCAGGGGAATGTGGCGTCGCCCGGAAGTGACGAGCGGGGCCGGTGCCATCGCATTGATTCCTGGGAGCGATGACGTTCAGCTCCCAGGAATCATCGCGAGGCAGGAAGTGACGGGGTGAGCCGCGGCGCTGGAGGAGGAAGTACCCTGAGGTGAGTATTTACGATCTTCGATTACAAGGTGAGTGTACAAAAAAAAAAAAAAATAACTATCCAATTCCTTTTCAGGTTATGTGTAGCTAGTAGTGTTGAGCGAACACGGACTGTATTATTCGTGTTCGTACCGAATAATTGGATTTTTTGTACCCGAACACGGACACGGACACTTTACTGTATGTTCGGGTAAAAATCCGTGTTCGGTCGTTTTATTTCCGGGTTTTGCATGCTTTGGCGCTCTTTTCATGGCGGGCTTTCAACAGCCAATCAACAATCGTTTAACTGGTGTGCCTTAAGCCATCCCAGCCATGCCTGCAAATGTCTCAGTAGCTGTGATTGGCCGTCTGAAGCATGTGACCAAGTCTTTATAAGTTCGAGGCAGCCGCAGCGGCGTCATTATGCTGCTTAGATTCAGGGACAGAGAGCACACATCAACGTGCTGGCTGCTGATTAGGGAAAGATAGGCAGGAAAAAACCATTTGTGTCCGGATAGAATTGAGGGACAGGTCGGAGTGTTTAGGCAGGGCGAGTTGTAGGCATTTTAGGGATAGAGTCTGCTGAATTATATAGGGTCAGTGTCTTCTACAAACTACAATCGATATTGCTGTGTGGGGGGTGGGGTGAATCTGCACTCAATCCTGATCTACGATCTCTTCTCAATCCTGTTAGGGACAGAGTCTGCTGAATTTTAGGGAAACTGTGTTCTACAAACTACAATCGATATTGCTGTGTGGGGGGTGGGGTGAATCTGCACTCAATCCTGATCTACGATCTCTTCTCAATCCTGTTAGGGACAGAGTCTGCTGAATTTTAGGGAAACTGTGTTCTACAAACTACAATCGATATTGCTGTGTGGGGGGTGGGGTGAATCTGCACTCAATCCTGATCTACGATCTCTTCTCAATCCTGTTAGGGACAGAGTCTGCTGAATTTTAGGGAAACTGTGTTCTACAAACTACAATCGATATTGCTGTGTGGTGTGGGATTGGAGATAGGCAGGTGTCAGTGATCCACATCCATTTTTCTGTGTGTGAGCTGCAGTGAACACAATCTTTTTGGGCTGCAGTGAACACAATCTTTTTGGGCTGCAGTGAACACAATCTTTTTGGGCTGCAGTGAACACAATCTTTTTGGGCTGCAGTGAACACAATCTTTTTGGGGTGCAGTGAACAAAATCTTTTTGGGGTGCAGTGAACACAATCCTTTTTGGTGTGCAGTGAACACAATCTTTGTGGGGTGCAGTGAACAAAATCCTTTGTGGGGTGCAGTGAACACAATCTTTTTGGGGTGCAGTGAACAAAATCCTTTTTGGGGTGCAGTGAACAACATCCTTTTTGGGGTGCAGTGAACACAATCTTTTTGGGGTGCAGTGAACAAAATCCTTTGTGGGGTGCAGTGAACACAATCTTTTTGGGGTGCAGTGAACACAATCTTTTTGGGGTGGAGTGAACAACATCCTTTTTGGGGTGCAGTGAACAAAATCATTTTTGGGGTGCAGTGAACACAATCTTTTTGGGGTGCAGTGAACACAATCTTTGTGGGGTGCAGTGAACACAATCTTTTTGGGGTGGAGTGAACAACATCCTTTTTGGGGTGCAGTGAACAACATCCTTTTTGGGGTGCAGTGAACACAATCTTTTTGGGGTGCAGTGAACACAATCTTTGTGGGGTACAGTGAACAGAATCTTTGTGGGGTGCAGTGAACAAAATCTTTGGGGGGTACAGTGAACACAATCTTTGTGAGGTGCAGTGAACACAATCTTTGTGGGGTGCAGTGAACACAATCATTGTGGGGTGCAGTGAACTCAATCTTTGTGGGGTACAGTGAACACAATCTCATACTGAAGGTTTGAGGGTGCTGCCTGTTCCATACTCCCCCTACTCCTCATCTAGCCTTTTAGGGGTACAAACAATAGTAATTGGGGCCTAGTGTGGTTGTGTACGTGTGATATACATACACTTTTTTGGGATCATATTTTCTATTCCGCTATTTAATCAAAAACCTTTGGGGATCAGTTAAATTGGGGGATAGTCTGTGTTGGTACGTGTGAGAGAGATCCACCTTTCCAAGTTGTTGGGGTTCATCTCATACTTCTGAAGGTTTGAGGGTGCTGCCTGTTCCATACTCCCCCCTACTCCTAGCCTTTTAGGGGTACAAACAATAGTAATTGGGGCCTAGTGTGGTTGTGTACGTGTGATATACATACACTTTTTTGGGATCATATTTTCTATTCCGCTATTTAATCAAAAACCTCTGGGGATCAGTTAAATTGGGGGATAGTCTGTGTTGGTACGTGTGAGAGAGATCCACCTTTCCAAGTTGTTGGGGTTCATCTCATACTTCTGAAGGTTTGAGGGTGCTGCCTGTTCCATACTCCCCCTACTCCTAGCCTTTTAGGGGTACAAACAATAGTAATTGGGGCCTAGTGTGGTTGTGTACGTGTGATATACATACACTTTTTTGGGATCATATTTTCTATTCCGCTATTTAATCAAAAACCTCTGGGGATCAGTTAAATTGGGGGATAGTCTGTGTTGGTACGTGTGAGAGAGATCCACCTTTCCAAGTTGTTGGGGTTCATCTCATACTTCTGAAGGTTTGAGGGTGCTGCCTGTTCCATACTCCCCCTACTCCTAGCCTTTTAGGGGTACAAACAATAGTAATTGGGGCCTAGTGTGGTTGTGTACGTGTGATATACATACACTTTTTTGGGATCATATTTTCTATTCCGCTATTTAATCAAAAACCTTTGGGGATCAGTTAAATTGGGGGATAGTCTGTGTTGGTACGTGTGAGAGAGATCCACCTTTCCAAGTTGTTGGGGTTCATCTCATACTTCTGAAGGTTTGAGGGTGCTGCCTGTTCCATACTCCCCCTACTTCTAGCCTTTTAGGGGTACAAACAATAGTAATTGGGGCCTAGTGTGGTTGTGTACGTGTGATATACATACACTTTTTTGGGATCATATTTTCTATTCCGCTATTTAATCAAAAACCTCTGGGGATCAGTTAAATTGGGGGATAGTCTGTGTTGGTACGTGTGAGAGAGATCCACCTTTCCAAGTTGTTGGGGTTCATCTCATACTTCTGAAGGTTTGAGGGTGCTGCCTGTTCCATACTCCCCCTACTCCTAGCCTTTTAGGGGTACAAACAATAGTAATTGGGGCCTAGTGTGGTTGTGTACGTGTGATATACATACACTTTTTTGGGATCATATTTTCTATTCCGCTATTTAATCAAAAACCTCTGGGGATCAGTTAAATTGGGGGATAGTCTGTGTTGGTACGTGTGAGAGAGATCCACCTTTCCAAGTTGTTGGGGTTCATCTCATACTTCTGAAGGTTTGAGGGTGCTGCCTGTTCCATACTCCCCCCTACTCCTAGCCTTTTAGGGGTACAAACAATAGTAATTGGGGCCTAGTGTGGTTGTGTACGTGTGATATACATACACTTTTTTGGGATCATATTTTCTATTCCGCTATTTAATCAAAAACCTTTGGGGATCAGTTAAATTGGGGGATAGTCTGTGTTGGTACGTGTGAGAGAGATCCACCTTTCCAAGTTGTTGGGGTTCATCTCATACTTCTGAAGGTTTGAGGGTGCTGCCTGTTCCATACTCCCCCTACTCCTAGCCTTTTAGGGGTACAAACAATAGTAATTGGGGCCTAGTGTGATTGTGTACGTGTGATATACATACACTTTTTTGGGATCATATTTTCTATTCCGCTATTTAATCAAAAACCTTTGGGGATCAGTTAAATTGGGGGATAGTCTGTGTTGGTACGTGTGAGAGAGATCCACCTTTCCAAGTTGTTGGGGTTCATCTCATACTTCTGAAGGTTTGAGGGTGCTGCCTGTTCCATACTCCCCCTACTCCTAGCCTTTTAGGGGTACAAACAATAGTAATTGGGGCCTAGTGTGGTTGTGTACGTGTGATATACATACACTTTTTTGGGATCATATTTTCTATTCCGCTATTTAATCAAAAACCTCTGGGGATCAGTTAAATTGGGGGATAGTCTGTGTTGGTACGTGTGAGAGAGATCCACCTTTCCAAGTTGTTGGGGTTCATCTCATACTTCTGAAGGTTTGAGGGTGCTGCCTGTTCCATACTCCCCCTACTCCTAGCCTTTTAGGGGTACAAACAATAGTAATTGGGGCCTAGTGTGGTTGTGTACGTGTGATATACATACACTTTTTTGGGATCATATTTTCTATTCCGCTATTTAATCAAAAACCTCTGGGGATCAGTTAAATTGGGGGATAGTCTGTGTTGGTACGTGTGAGAGAGATCCACCTTTCCAAGTTGTTGGGGTTCATCTCATACTTCTGAAGGTTTGAGGGTGCTGCCTGTTCCATACTCCCCCTACTCCTAGCCTTTTAGGGGTACAAACAATAGTAATTGGGGCCTAGTGTGGTTGTGTACGTGTGATATACATACACTTTTTTGGGATCATATTTTCTATTCCGCTATTTAATCAAAAACCTCTGGGGATCAGTTAAATTGGGGGATAGTCTGTGTTGGTACGTGTGAGAGAGATCCACCTTTCCAAGTTGTTGGGGTTCATCTCATACTTCTGAAGGTTTGAGGGTGCTGCCTGTTCCATACTCCCCCTACTCCTAGCCTTTTAGGGGTACAAACAATAGTAATTGGGGCCTAGTGTGGTTGTGTACGTGTGATATACATACACTTTTTTGGGATCATATTTTCTATTCCGCTATTTAATCAAAAACCTTTGGGGATCAGTTAAATTGGGGGATAGTCTGTGTTGGTACGTGTGAGAGAGATCCACCTTTCCAAGTTGTTGGGGTTCATCTCATACTTCTGAATGTTTGAGGGTGCTGCCTGTTCCATACTCCCCCTACTCCTAGCCTTTTAGGGGTACAAACAATAGTAATTGGGGCCTAGTGTGGTTGTGTACGTGTGATATACATACACTTTTTTGGGATCATATTTTCTATTCCGCTATTTAATCAAAAACCTCTGGGGATCAGTTAAATTGGGGGATAGTCTGTGTTGGTACGTGTGAGAGAGATCCACCTTTCCAAGTTGTTGGGGTTCATCTCATACTTCTGAAGGTTTGAGGGTGCTGCCTGTTCCATACTCCCCCCTACTCCTAGCCTTTTAGGGGTACAAACAATAGTAATTGGGGCCTAGTGTGGTTGTGTACGTGTGATATACATACACTTTTTTGGGATCATATTTTCTATTCCGCTATTTAATCAAAAACCTTTGGGGATCAGTTAAATTGGGGGATAGTCTGTGTTGGTACGTGTGAGAGAGATCCACCTTTCCAAGTTGTTGGGGTTCATCTCATACTTCTGAAGGTTTGAGGGTGCTGCCTGTTCCATACTCCCCCTACTCCTAGCCTTTTAGGGGTACAAACAATAGTAATTGGGGCCTAGTGTGGTTGTGTACGTGTGATATACATACACTTTTTTGGGATCATATTTTCTATTCCGCTATTTAATCAAAAACCTTTGGGGATCAGTTAAATTGGGGGATAGTCTGTGTTGGTACGTGTGAGAGAGATCCACCTTTCCAAGTTGTTGGGGTTCATCTCATACTTCTGAAGGTTTGAGGGTGCTGCCTGTTCCATACTCCCCCTACTCCTAGCCTTTTAGGGGTACAAACAATAGTAATTGGGGCCTAGTGTGGTTGTGTACGTGTGATATACATACACTTTTTTGGGATCATATTTTCTATTCCGCTATTTAATCAAAAACCTCTGGGGATCAGTTAAATTGGGGGATAGTCTGTGTTGGTACGTGTGAGAGAGATCCACCTTTCCAAGTTGTTGGGGTTCATCTCATACTTCTGAAGGTTTGAGGGTGCTGCCTGTTCCATACTCCCCCTACTCCTAGCCTTTTAGGGGTACAAACAATAGTAATTGGGGCCTAGTGTGGTTGTGTACGTGTGATATACATACACTTTTTTGGGATCATATTTTCTATTCCGCTATTTAATCAAAAACCTCTGGGGATCAGTTAAATTGGGGGATAGTCTGTGTTGGTACGTGTGAGAGAGATCCACCTTTCCAAGTTGTTGGGGTTCATCTCATACTTCTGAAGGTTTGAGGGTGCTGCCTGTTCCATACTCCCCCTACTCCTAGCCTTTTAGGGGTACAAACAATAGTAATTGGGGCCTAGTGTGGTTGTGTACGTGTGATATACATACACTTTTTTGGGATCATATTTTCTATTCCGCTATTTAATCAAAAACCTCTGGGGATCAGTTAAATTGGGGGATAGTCTGTGTTGGTACGTGTGAGAGAGATCCACCTTTCCAAGTTGTTGGGGTTCATCTCATACTTCTGAAGGTTTGAGGGTGCTGCCTGTTCCATACTCCCCCTACTCCTAGCCTTTTAGGGGTACAAACAATAGTAATTGGGGCCTAGTGTGGTTGTGTACGTGTGATATACATACACTTTTTTGGGATCATATTTTCTATTCCGCTATTTAATCAAAAACCTTTGGGGATCAGTTAAATTGGGGGATAGTCTGTGTTGGTACGTGTGAGAGAGATCCACCTTTCCAAGTTGTTGGGGTTCATCTCATACTTCTGAATGTTTGAGGGTGCTGCCTGTTCCATACTCCCCCTACTCCTAGCCTTTTAGGGGTACAAACAATAGTAATTGGGGCCTAGTGTGGTTGTGTACGTGTGATATACATACACTTTTTTGGGATCATATTTTCTATTCCGCTATTTAATCAAAAACCTCTGGGGATCAGTTAAATTGGGGGATAGTCTGTGTTGGTACGTGTGAGAGAGATCCACCTTTCCAAGTTGTTGGGGTTCATCTCATACTTCTGAAGGTTTGAGGGTGCTGCCTGTTCCATACTCCCCCCTACTCCTAGCCTTTTAGGGGTACAAACAATAGTAATTGGGGCCTAGTGTGGTTGTGTACGTGTGATATACATACACTTTTTTGGGATCATATTTTCTATTCCGCTATTTAATCAAAAACCTTTGGGGATCAGTTAAATTGGGGGATAGTCTGTGTCGGTACGTGTGAGATCCACCTTTCCAAGTTTTTGGGGTTCATCTCATACTTCTGAAGCTTTGAGGGTGCTGCCTGTTCCATACTCCTCCTCCTCCTCATCCATCCTTTTAGGTGTACAAACAATAGTAATTGGGGCCTAGTGTGCTTCTGTACGTGTGAGATACATACACATTTTTTGATCATATTTCCTATTCCGCTATTCAATAAAAACCTTTGGGGATCAATTAAATTGCGGAATAGTCTGTGTCGGTACGTGTGAGATCCACCTTTCCAAGTTTTTGGGGTTCATCTCATACTTCTGAAGCTTTGAGGGTGCTGCCTGTTCCATACTCCTCCTCCTCCTCATCCATCCTTTTAGGTGTACAAACAATAGTAATTGGGGCCTAGTGTGTTTCTGTACGTGCGAGATACATACACTTTTTTTGATCATATTTCCTATTCCGCTATTCAATAAAAACCTTTGGGGATCAATTAAATTGCGGGATAGTCTGTGTCGGTACGTGTGAGATCCACCTTTCCAAGTTTTTGGGGTTCATCTCATACTTCTGAAGCTTTGAGGGTGCTGCCTGTTCCATACTCCTCCTCCTCCTCATCCATCCTTTTAGGTGTACAAACAATAGTAATTGGGGCCTAGTGTGCTTCTGTACGTGTGAGATACATACACATTTTTTGATCATATTTCCTATTCCGCTATTCAATAAAAACCTTTGGGGATCAATTAAATTGCGGGATAGTCTGTGTCGGTACGTGTGAGATCCACCTTTCCAAGTTTTTGGGGTTCATCTCATACTTCTGAAGCTTTGAGGGTGCTGCCTGTTCCATACTCCTCCTCCTCCTCATCCATCCTTTTAGGTGTACAAACAATAGTAATTGGGGCCTAGTGTGTTTCTGTACGTGTGAGATACATACACTTTTTTTGATCATATTTCCTATTCCGCTATTCAATAAAAACCTTTGGGGATCAATTGAATTGCGGGATAGTCTGTGTCGGTACGTGTGAGAGAGATCCACCTTTCCAAGTTGTTGGGGTTCATCTCATACTTCTGAAGGTTTGAGGGTGCTGCCTGTTCCATACCCCCCCTACTCCTCATCTAGCCTTTTAGGGGTACAAACAATAGTAATTGGGGCCTAGTGTGGTTGTGTACGTGCGAGATACATACACTTTTTTTGATCATATTTCCTATTCCGCTATTCAATAAAAACCTTTGAGGATCAATTGAATTGCGGGATAGTCTGTGTCGGTACGTGTGAGAGAGATCCACCTTTCCAAGTTGTTGGGGTTCATCTCATACTTCTGAAGGTTTGAGGGTGCTGCCTGTTCCATACTCCCCCTACTCCTCATCTAGCCTTTTAGGGGTACAAACAATAGTAATTGGGGCCTAGTGTGGTTGTGTACGTGTGATATACATACACTTTTTTTGGATCATATTTTCTATTCCGCTATTCAATAAAAACCTTTCTAGGGCAAGATCTTAAATTACAGAAATATGAGGAGACCGTCAAATAAGGGCCGTGGCCTGGGTCGTTGTGCTGCTGGTAGAGCTCCTGTTGCAAGGAGAGGACATGGTCGATCTGTGCCAGCTACACGCACAAGTGAAACACCTTCCTCAAGTGTGAGTAGGCGACAGAACCTGCATCAGTATTTGGTAGGGCATCAAACGCCCCTAGAAGTGATGAGGCCAGAACAAGTTGAGGCGATAGTAGATTGGTTTGCTGCTGACAGTGCCTCCAGTTCCTTCACATTGTCTCCCACCCAGTCTACTGCAGAAAGGTCAGAGTTGGCACCTGCAGCCAATGTCCAACCGTCTTTCACCTCACCCCCTTGCAAATCAGGCCAGCAGTCTGAGCCCCAAGCCATACAGCAGTCTCTTATTCTTTTTGAGGACTCTGTCAGCAGGGTTTCCCAGGGCCATCCACCTAGCCCTGCCCCAGAAGTGGAAGAGATTGAGTGCAGCGATGCCCAACCACTTATTCCTCAAGATGAGTACATGCAAGGATCATCGCAGCACGTCTCCGATGATGACGAAACGCAGGTGCCAACTGCTGCGGCGTTCAGCATTGTGGAGACCGACAAGGAGGGCAGGGGTGAAGACTGGGTGGAAGATGATGTGGAGGACGATGAGGTCCTCGACCCCACATGGAATGAACGTCATGCAGGTGAACTGAGTAGTTTGGAGGAAGAGGCGGTGGTCGCACAGAGCCACCAGCACAGCAGAAGAGGGAGCAGGGTGCAGAAGCGGAGCGGCCGTGCCCTAGACACTACGCCCGCTACTGCCCAACGCAGCAAGGGAACGAGCGCACCAAAGTCAGCTCAAAGGAGTTCTCTAGCGTGGAAGTTCTTTAGAAAATGTGCTGATGACAGGACACGAGTGGTTTGCACCCTGTGCAATCAGAGCTTGAAGCGAGGCATGAACCTTCTCAACCTGAGCACAACCTGCATGATCAGGCATCTAAGTGCAAAGCACGAGCTGCAGTGGAGTACACACCTTCAAAACCAAGAAACGTCTCTGGCTCATCCTGCTTCCTCTTCTGCTGCAGTCTCGGCCGCTCCAGCCACATCTGTAGTGATACCGGCACCTGCCACCCCGCAAACAGACGATCTGTCAGCAACACCACCACCTGGGTCACCAACAACCATCTCCACAATGTCCCGTGGAAGCGTTCAGCTTTCCATCTCCCAAACACTTGAGAGGAAGAGGAAGTACCCCCCTACCCACCCGCGATCCCTGGCCCTGAATGCCAGCATTTCAAAATTATTGGCCTTTGAAATGCTGTCATTCCGTCTGGTGGAGACGCACAGTTTTAAAAACCTTATGTCGGTGGCTGTCCCACAGTACGTCGTGCCCAGCCGCCACTACTTTTCCAGGCAAGCCATCCCTTCCCTGCACAACCAAGTGGGGGAAAAAATCAGGTGTGCACTGCGCAACGCCATCTGTGCCAAGGTCCACCTAACTACGGATACGTGGACCAGTAAGCACGGTCAGGGGCGTTATATCTCCCTAACGGCACACTGGGTAAATGCAGTGGCGGATGGGCCTGAGGCGGATAGCAATTTGGCGCATGTCCTTCCACCACCGAGGATTGCAGGGCGCTTCAGTTTGCCTCCTGTTCCTAACTCCTCCTACTCCGCTTCCTCATCCTCTACCGCCTCCTCATCCGGACAGCGTAACACCTTCACCACCAACTTCAGCACGGCCAGGGGTAAACGACAGCAGGCAGTTTTACAACTTGCCTGTTTGGGGGACAAACCACACACCGCGCAGGAGTTGTGGAGGAGCATGGAACAGCAGACAAATGAGTGGTTGCTGCCAGCGAGCCTCAAGCCCGGCCTGGTGGTGTGCGATAACGGGCGAAATCTCATAGCAGCTCTGGGCCTAGCCGGTTTGACGCACATCCCTTGCCTGGCGCATGTGCTGAATTTGGTGGTGCAGAGGTTCCTTAAAAACTACCCCGATATGTCAGAGCTGCTGCAGAAAGTGCGGGCCGTTTGTGCGCACTTTCGGCGTTCTCACCCTGCTGCTGCTCGCCTGGCAGCGCTGCAGCGTAACTTCGGCCTTCCCGCTCACCGCCTCATATGTGACGTGCCCACAAGGTGGAACTCCACCTTGCACATGCTGGAAAGACTGTGCGAGCAGCAGCAGGCCATAGTGGAGTTTCAGCTGCAGCACGCACGCGTGAGTCGCTCTGCGGAACAGCACCACTTCACCACCAATAACTGGGCCTCCATGCGAGACCTGTGTGCCTTGTTGCGCTGTTTTGAGTACTCCACCAACATGGCCAGTGGCAATGACGCCGTTCTCAGCTTAACTATCCCACTTCTATGCCTCCTTGAAAAAACAATTCGGGCGATGATGGAAGAGGATGTGGCACAGGATGAGGAGGAGGAGGAGGATGAAGAGGTAACATTTCCAAGGCTTTCAGGGCAGTCATTCGCAAGGGGCTCCGAGGGTGGGTTCCTGCACACGCAAACGCCAGGGACGCAATTGTCCAGCAGGGGCACAGTTCTGGAGGATGAGGAGGATGAGGAGGAGGAGGAGCTGGAGGAGGAGATGGAACCATGTTCACAGCAGGGTGGCACCCAGGCCAGCTCATGGCCATCACTGGTGCGTGGCTGGGGGGATACAGAGGACACGGACCATACACCTCCCACAGAGGACAGCCTTTCGTCGCCTCTGGGCAGCCTGGCACACATGAGCGATTACATGCTGCAGTGTCTCCACAACGACCGCCGAGTTGCCCACATTCTAACTTGTGCTGATTACTGGGTGGCCACGCTGCTGGATCCCCGTTACAAGGACAACGTACCGTCCTTAATTCACTCACTGGAGCGCGATCGCAAGATGCGCGAGTACAAGCGCACGCTGGTAGACGCCATGCTGCTGGCATTCCCATCTGACAGCGGGGCCACAGTGGAAGCACAAGGCAGAGGAGGAGGAGGAGGAGGTCGCCAACGCAACCAGGGCACCGCCAGCACCTCAGAAGGCAGGGTTAGCATGGCCGAAATGTGGAAAAGCTTTGTCAGCACGCCACAACAAACAGCAGCACCAGCAGCTCAGATGGAACGTCTTAGCAGGAGGCAGCATTTTACCAACATGGTGGAGCAGTATGTGTGCACACGCCTACATGTAGTGAATGACGGGTCTGCCCCCTTCAACTTCTGGGTCTCCAAATTGGGCACATGGCCTGAGCTTGCCCTTTACGCCTTGGAGGTGCTGGCGTGCCCTGCAGCCAGTGTATTATCTGAACGGGTATTTAGCACGGCTGGGGGCGTTATAACAGACAAGCGCAGCCGCCTGTCCAGAGACAATGTGGACAAGCTCACGTTCATTAAAATGAACCAGGCATGGATCCCACGGGACTTTTCCGTACCTTATGCAGAATAGCAATGGATACCGACCTTACCCACCCATTGTTCCATTTTTGCTCTTTCTCACTCTTTTGGGGTGTACCCTCATTTAAAATTTGTGAAAAGAAGCAGTGTTGGCTACCTCGTCCTCCTCCTCAGGGCCAGATTAATGTAGGGTCTATTGGAGCTGCAGCTCCAGGCCCCTACCTTTTATATAGGCCCCGGGTTGGCCATATTCACTGTTACCGCTCTTCTGTCACTTGTAAACACAGAAGTCTGGCTTCTATGCTCGCTTCCCCAGGCAGCACCCTCAGAACCTCCCCACACAGCGTGAAGGCCGGACAAGGAGGGACAGTTGGCGATGCATGGATGTGTTTATGGGCTTCAGAGACAGCATCCCATGTTGAATTAGGCATGCATGGCTGCACCCTTCCTCCTCTGGGTGCATGGCAAGGCACGGCCCTAAGGCCCTTCAAAATCCTCAGCACCAAGCCCATGATGCTGTTAATCCGGCCCTGGTCCTCCTCCACCGCCGCTTCCACCTACACCGCCCATAGGTGTGCGCAGCCTATTGCATTAAGGTGTGCACCCCAAAGTTGAAATACACATGCATGTGTTTGCCAGCAGGGAGAGTAATGTATCGGGGCCATGTACCTGTAGGC
The DNA here is from genome assembly GCF_965119305.1 of Pelophylax lessonae. Lineage (NCBI taxonomy): Eukaryota > Metazoa > Chordata > Amphibia > Anura > Ranidae > Pelophylax > Pelophylax lessonae. The sequence continues at coordinate 319,097,125 of NC_138773.1, forward strand.
AAGGAGAAATAGAGCAGAGCAGGTCCCAGGGAGATCTTTCCCATCTCCTCACTGGCAATGCTATGTGCCCTAGGTGATTAGGGTGTGCCCAGGCACACCCAGCACACCCTGTGCGCACGCCTATGTCACCGCCACATCCACCACCACCTCAACCTCCCTCCTACTCCATATGGGCCTCGTCCTTCAGAGATGAAGAAGAACATTGTTTTATTTTTCTGTTTTTTTTTGTTGTTTTAAGTTATTTCCCTATCCACATTTGTTTGCAGAGCACTTGCCATGCTCTTAATTACGTTTTGCTGCCATTTGCAGCACTCTAGCCCTTTCCTTTGGTGTTTTAGAGCCATTTTAGTGCCTTAAAGTTCGGGTCCCCATTGACTTCAATGGGGTTCGGTGTCCGGGAAAAGTTCGGTAAAAGTCCGGGACACGGACCCGGACTTTTTTTTAAAGTTCGGCCGAACCCGTCGAACACGGACATCTAGGTGTCCGCTCAACCCTAGTAGCTAGCGGAGGGGCACAAAAAGAAAATACCGATTTTGTGCCCGGAACTCCGCTTTAAAAAAAAGAAAAAAAGAACACAGATTATCATGCAAAATCATATTAATAAATCTTTAAACATATGAAGAAATAAACGCTAAATGCACTGTTTTTTCTAACTTTATGTTTTCTATAACACTTGCGGACGTGACATATGCTTAATTGTGTTTCATTGCCGCAACAAAACAAATGCCTTAAAAGTCTGCAGCTGCAAACATTTATTATGTTACCATGGAAACAGTAAGTTAAAACTAATTGTTTTAAGTTTTAATGTCTCCTATTCATTCTAAAGTTAGTTTAATTTATTTTATTTTTATTTTTTTCAGTTTTTTTAAAAAAATGTACTATATTCATATTTATGGCAGTTATCAGTTTAAATGATACATTTTGGTTCTACAAAGTAATTATGATGTATCTAAATACTGAAGGCAGGTTTACCGAAAACTTTGTAGCCACAGGAAATATAACTCAATTTTTTTTAAGTGCTATAAAAGTTTTCTTTTTTTAGTTAGAAGGACAAAGAAAATGCAGAAAAACATTTATTGATTAGATGTCATTTTTGAAAAGTGCTTTTCATGGGCACACTGGGTAAACAGACACATCTGCTGTGTGCTGGCTGGAGGTACACCAACCAGTTGATAATTGAATTCAAGTTGAAAGTTTGCAAAAAATCCACAGCTACCGTATTCCGGTTTTATCATTTAAACCTTTTTTTTTTAATTTTTCTAATAATGAACATGTTATACTTACCAGCTCTGTGCACTGGTACTGCACACAACAGCCATCCTCCACTTCTAGGGTCCCCCACCGGTGCTCCTGGCTCCTCCTCTTCTCAGTGAGCCCCCCCATTAGAAAGCTGCTTCCTATTGTGGCACACTGACGGGGTTTATCTCGAGCCCTGCAGTCTGCACCCATTGACACAGACAGTGCAGCTTGACCCTACCCCCCCCCCCCACTCCCTTGTCAGAGGATTTGATTGACAGCAGCAGAAGCTAATGGCTCACGCTGCTGCCTCTCTACCCAGTGAGCAGGGAGAGAGCAGAAGGAGCCGCTGCTCTCGTGCACAGCACTGGGTCAAGTTCAGGCTCAGGTAAATATAGGGGGGGGGTTCCTGTGGCTCTGAATTTCAGCACTGAGCACTACCAGAAAATGTGTCATGGGGAGGTTTTGAATTGTCCACCCATTAAGTGATGCTGTGCAAACAGACCTCCTCATAGAACAAGTGTCCTTGTTTGTTCTATTTTGTGTCCTGAAACATATTCCTTGATCAGTGAGAAGGTAAGGAGTTCTTTAAGGAGGTCAGAAAAGTAAGTGTATGTGGGGTGGGAGGACCAACAGAAACCAACAGCCCCTATGAGCCCTAAAGCCATTGACTCTGAGCCTTTCAGCCTAACTACCCCCTCAAAGGCCCCAACAGCCCTTCAGCCCCACTAACCTTAAAGGAGTTGTAAAGTCAGAAGGTGCATTCTATGCATTAAGATAAAAAGCTTTCTGTGTACAGCAGCCCCTAATACTTACCTGAGCCCCATCTCTATCCAAGGATGTCCCTCAGCTGACTGGGACTCTCCCTCCTGATTGGCTGAGACACAGCAGCTGCACCATTTTCTCCCGCTACTGTCAAGCAAAGTCAGTTAGCCAATCTGAAGAGAGAGGGGGCGGGGCTGAATAGCAGCTCCATGTCTGAATCGACACAGGAAGCTGCAGCTCGGCTCGGGTGCCCCCATAGCAAACTGCTTACTGTGGGGGCACTCAACATACTTTACAAGGACTTTAATGGAGAGAATACATTAAGGTAAAAAAAAAAAACCTTCTGCCTTTATAGTGGTTCTATCAGAAGGTATGGGAAAGCATCTAAAGATGATAGAATTATGATGTTAAAATACATATCTGTGTCTATGTCCTAAGGCAAAAACATCCCATGGGGGACTGCAGGAAAAATAAACGTTGTGCAAAGCCAGATGCCACCAAAAACTATAAATTAGATTAAATAGATCTAGAAATAACCACAAGTACGCTTAAAACATATTTAATGACTAAAAGTATGTGGCCAATTTTCCCATTATTGTCAGTGTTCATTTTGGCAGCAAATTTCGATTTAGTTTTAGTTATAGTCTTTTGACTAAAGTGCCATTTTAGTTTTAGTTGTATTTTAATCATCTGAATTGTTTTAGTCATATTTTAGTCGACTAAAATCTAGAAGTATATTTTAATCGAATAAAATCTCATACATTTTAGGCAACTACAAATCGAATAGGTTTAGGTTAACCGCTTTTAGGTCTGCTCACATTGCTGCTACTGCAGCAATGTGGCTCGTTATCGTCCAGGCTCGCTCCCGCTGTTTTCAGTCACAGCGGGAGTCGGGCCAGGGGAGGAGCGGCGGCGATCGCCGCTGCTCTTCCCCGATCGTCGGGGAATCTAGTTTGGAGATCCGCCCTCTTGTGTAAACAGAACGGGCGGATCTCCTCAGTGACAAGGAGTGACAGATTGCAGTGTTCAGCATAGCTGAACATGCGATCTGTCCTTGTGTCACTCAGTCACCTCCCCCCCCCACACGTTAGTAAGCACCAGGCATACATTAACCCCTCCCTCTCCAATAAAATTAACCCCTTCCCTGCCAGTGTCATTTTTACAGTAACAGTGCATATATATAGCACTGATTACTGCAGTAATGTCACTGGTACCCCCAAAAGTGTCAAAAATGTCAGTCAAGGGTCCGATCTGTCTGCCGCAATGTCGCAGTCCCGCAAAAAAAATCGCAGATCGCCGCCATTACGCGTTAAAAAAAAAACACCAAAAATGACAGAAATCTTTCCCTTAGTTAGTAAACGCAATAACTTTTGCACAAACCAATCAAAATACGCTTATTGCGATTTTTTTTTTTACCAAAAATATGTAGCAGAAAACAAATTGGCCAAAAATGTAAAAAAATTTAGATTTTTACATTTTTTTGGGGGGAATTTCATATAAAAAAATGTTAAAAATATTGTTATTTTTTCAAAATAAACGCTCTTTTTTTGTTTATAGCGCAAAAAGTAAAAATCGCACAGGTGATCAAATACCGCCAAAAGAAAGCTCTGTTTGTGGGAAAAAAAGGACGTAAATTTCGTTTGGGTACGGCGTCGAACGTCCGCGCAATTGTCAGTTAAAGTCGCACAGTGCCGAATCGCAAAAAGTGGCCCGGACGTAAGACAGCAAAATCCTCCGGTGGTAAACTGGTTAATTGTAATGCATTATTTAAACATTTCTCTAGCATTTCCAAATTAATTGTATACTCCTGGAGTAAAAATCTAATAATATATTATTATAAGATTTGAACATGCACTACAGACACAGATTTAGTCCCCGTTCACACTAAGGCGACTTGTGAGGCGACCTGGTCGCCTCACAGGTCGCCATAGGTCGCCTCCCATAGGGAAGCTGCGGACCCATTCTAATAGGAGCGACACAAGTCGCTCCGACTTAGAAAAAGGGTCCGGAGCTTCTTTGGGGCGACCAGGAGGCGACCGCCATAGACTTCAATGTTATGAAGTCCGTGGCGGCCGCTCCGAGGTCGCGGCGCGCTGCTTGCACCGCGACCTCGGAGGTCGCGGTGCGAAGTAGCGTCGCTTGTATGTGAACGGGGCCTTAGCCATTATGATATATAACGTCTTTACAAATAAAGCCAAGTTTCATAAACAAACAGAAATATTGCTTTTTGACAAACCAAAGTGCAACTTTAAAATAAAAAAAAAAAAAAAAAAGTGTAAACTCCATTGGCTGTAATGTCATTGCACATATTACCTGAATATATTACCAACATTAAATATTAGGGAAAAATATAAGAAACGCCTTTTTTCTTCATTTTTTAGTTTTCAGCAGCTTAGTAGATGCTCCTTACTTATGCTCATGCGGTGGTGCAATACATGTTTAAACTTTAATGTGCTATTATTACCGGCTCTGGATGGAATTGTGTTGCCGATATAGAAATGGCCAGCAGGGGAGTGTTCATTTTGATGATGTCAATTTTTTATTTAGTTTTAGTTATAGTCTCATGACTAAAATGCCATTTTAGTTTTAGTCGTATTTTAGTCATCTGAATTGTTTAAGTTTTAGTCGTATTTTAGTTGACTAAAATTGTGTTAATTTAGTCGATGAAAACGTTTTAGTCGGTTTTAGTCGACGAAATTAACACTGATTATTGTATGACTGGTCTGCCCCACCTTCATGTATTTTTTTCTGTAGTATACTGAAAAAATATTTCTGCTGCTTCCATCAAGAACAGCTTCCTGATTGCACCTACCGAGTCCCTAGAAGCTGCTGACGTCACTGGGAATCCCCGCCATGTAAGCCACTGGTCATATTTGACCAATGATGTCACAACCATTTCTGCCCTTTCCCCTTTTTTTTTTTTGTGAATGAGTAGGGATACTATGTACCTCTTACTCATTCATGCTGTGGGGATGTTTTTCAGCGGCACAAACTGGGAGACTAGTCAGGATTGAGGGAAAGATGAATGCAGTACAGAGACATCTTTGATGAAAACCTGCTCCAGAGTGCTCTGGACCTCAGACTGGGGTAAAGGTTCATCTTCCAACAGGACAACAACCCTAAGCACACAGCCAAGATAACAAAGGAGTGGCTATGGGGACAACTCTGTGAATGTCCTTGAGTGGTCCAGTCAGAGCCCTGATTAAACATCTCTTGAGAGATCTGAAAATGGCTGTGCACCAACGCTCCCCATCCAACCTGATGGAGCTTGAGAGGTCCTACAAAGAAGAATGGGAGAAACTGCCCAAAAATAGGAGTGCCAAGCTTGTAGCATCATACTCAAAAAGACTTGGAGGCTGTAATTGGTGCCAAAGGAGCTTCACCAAAGTATTGAGGAAAGGCTATGATACTTATGTACATGGGATTTTTTGTTTGGTTTTTTATTTTTTTTAAATTTGCAAAGATTGCAAACAAACTTCTTTCACATTGTCATTATGGGGGGATTGTTTGTAGAATTTTTTGGAAAATAATTAAAACTAAATGGTTTTGGAATAAAGCTGTAACATAACAAAATGTGGAAAAAGTGAAGCGCCGTGAATACTTTCCTGGTGCATTGTATTATAATACCTTAGACATCTTATTATGACATTTCTCCTGTATTTATTGATAGGAGTTGTTACTTATCTGTTCATCTGTGTTCTAGATGGATCATCGGTTCCCCTTGATAAAGACTGGTTCAAAATCGAAACTGGTTGTGTTCAAACTCGATAATTGTGGTAAATTTCATTGGCTTTACAGCAATAACTGAGGTTGGTCTTTTAGCCCCCGTTCACACTGGGGTGACCTGTCAGGCGACCTGGTCGCCTGACAGGTCGCCGTAGGTCGCCTTCCATAGAGAAGCTGCGGACCCGTTCTAATAGGAGCGACACAAGTCGCTCCGACTTAGAAAAAGGGTCCGGAGCTTCTTTGGGGCGACCCGGAGCGACCTGCATAGACTTCAATGTTATGAAGTCCGTGCCGGCCGCTCCGAGGTCGCGGTGCGAGCAGCGCGCCGCGACCTATGAGGTCGCCCAGCAAAGTAGCGTCGCCCCAGTGTGAACGGGGCCTTATAGAACATCTAGTGTCTTATCAGTTGATTGTTTTAATTTTGTTTTGTGTTATTACTATGGTTGTTTTTATTTTAATTTGTGTTATTACTATGGTTGTTTTTATTTTATTTTGTGTTATTACTATGGTTGTTTTTATTTTAATTTGTGTTATTACTATGGTTGTTTTTATTTTATTTTGTGTTATTACTATGGTTGTTTTTATTTTATTCTGTGTTATTGCTATGGTTGTTTTTATTTTAATTTGTGTTATTACTATGGTTGTTTTTATTTTAATTTGTGTTATTACTATGGTTGTTTTTATTTTATTTTGTGTTATTACTATGGTTGTTTTTATTTTATTCTGTGTTATTACTATGGTTGTTTTTATTTCAATTTGTGTTATTACTATGGTTGCTACAAAAAGTAAGTTTGTATCTGTTATTATTATTGTTTGTCGGTGCCTACAAAATCCCAAGCTTTTTTTTTTTTTTTTATTCTGTATCCCTGTTAGTGTTACTTTCCCATCCCAAGTGATAAAATTAATGGAAAAGTCAATTCACAAGGACCGTCACACAGGTTATCACCCTTAAAATATCACCAGCTTCAGGGTGATGACAACTGGGAAAATCAATAGCTGTCTGGAGGGAAAGGGAACTGTTAGAGGTGGTGACAAAATAAGACTTCACAAGCTAAAATAACAACAGGGCTTTCAGCAAATTAATGTACATTTTGTGTGAAAAAAAAAATCCATTTATGTTTGTAAATTGAACATTTTTAGGAGAAAAAATATCACATGCTAAAATGTAGTGTTATTATAATAACTTTAAGTGATTCAATAATTGCATTTAAATGAAAAAATAAATAACCTAATAACTCAATAACCCAATAAACAAATAAATTATGTTGAAAAAAAAATGTAATAAAACAAATAAAAATAGGAAGTTTTTTTTTTTTTTTTTAAAAAAGCACCCCCTTTTCATCTGTACAAACCCCAGTGCAGGCACGCATGTGCAGGTAAGCATAAATTGTACCACATATATGAGGTATCTCTGTAAACGTTAAAGTGAGAACAATAATTCTAGGGCCATAATTCATGGTTAGCGTTAAACCTATAATGGCTTTTTAATATTTTGGCAGTGAGAATTTTGGGCACCATAGTTTGTCAGGATTTAATGGGCGCAATTTTAAGTCTTGACATGTTTGGCCTCAATTTACTTGATGTATCCCTTTTTTTTTATATTTTGCCCAAAAAATTGAGTATTATTATGTGTTTGTTTGCACTAAAATTCATATTAGTGTATTTTTTTTCCTGAAATGTGTTTGATAAAGCTTTGTGCAAGTATTGTGCGACATAAAAAAATGCAACTGCCACAACGTTATTCTACAGAGCCTCTGCTTTCTTAAAATAGGTCCTTTTTGGCAGTTTAACCCCTTTGCATCTAAAGGTAAAACAAACCTAAATAACTAAGCACAATTTTGCAACTTTGACATGTGTTAGTGAAACAGTACATATCACCACAACTTTGTGCATCCAGGTGGCTTATACCTTGTATTTTTTTTTTTTTTCAGAACAAATTGGGCTTTTATTTGGGGGTAAAGGGTAATGGATATCCTGATATTCTTTTTTTTTTTTTTTTATTATTATTATTATTATTATTATTATTATAATCAAACGAAAACTGGCCCAAAATAGTAAAAAAAAAAATAAAAAAAAATCATTTTTTTTTATTTAGCTCTGTAGTTCTTGGCACTACCAAACCCTTCCACCAAAGAACAACCCAAATTAATTTTCCTTTTTTTCTGGCAATCGCACTGATACTACATATTGTATGTTAGTTGTTGTTTGTACCCGTAGTACAGTCCAAAACAATAGTACGCATTTTGCTTTTTTTTTTAGCCTAACTAAAACACACTGACATGATACTAATTTAAAATAAAAAAATAAATGCTGACCCTGACCTTGACCCAAACACTAACCCTCGCACTGACCTAGACCAAACCTTGATCTAGGTATTTATTTATTTTATTTTTTATTATTATTATTTTATTTATAATTTATTACACACACTTTTTTTTCTGCAAGGAGAGAGATACAATGTATCAGAGAGAAAGAAAACATGGGGATGGGCTTCACAGTGACTGATCCCTGTGATAGCCAATCAGAGGCTATCACAGCGATCAATTGACCCAGAATCAGTAGTTCTGGAACCAAATCATTAGTACCGGGGTCATGGGCTTATGGTGAGACCCCCGGTCTCTGTGCTGGGAGATAGGCAAATATGCGGCCCCATGGAAAGAAGCCCAGTGCAGTGGGGTCGTACGTTTGTGTTACGTCAACGTGAAGGGGTTAAAGTAATTTTTGAGCAAAAAAATAAAAATGCATGTTTCAACATCTGTGCATAAAACAAAAAATATTGCCCTAGTAGACAAGTAGGTCTTTTTGAATGGTTTAAAGCAGAACTTCACCTAAAAAGGGAAGTTCCACCGATCCTACTTCCCCCCCCCCCCCCACCCTATCCACCTTTGGTTTTTTTTGTTTTTTTTAGGGAGTGGGTAGGTACATATTTTTGGCAGGTACCCACTTGCTATTCCGCTGAGATCGCCTAGTTTCTACCCCACCTGGCTCCAAGTCCCATGAGGCTGGGGAACCATTCACAAAGCACAGCATCTGACCAAAGAACATCTTTAGGAACACCAAAAGAGCCTCCCTCCTTCTTCAGGGCTTGAATAGTCAATGGTAATCGAATCACAACAGAATGCACTGAGCGACCTGTGTTAGGGATTCACAAAAAAACAAAAAAGTACACTATTTCTTTTTCTTTGATACACTATTTCTTTTTCTTTGATATACACTGTATCTAAAATCACTCCTGTCCTGACCTCCTTCCTATATAACCCCAGGGTGCTGGACAGCCTCACGTTCCCGATGTCCTCTCCTTGGGTGTCAAGGAACCTATTCCAATTAGGCCATTTGGTAGACTCTAGGTCTGGTAAATTATTGCCATTTAATGAACTTCAGAATAAATTTGATCTGCCTCGCCAGGTGTTTTATGGATATCTGCAGATTCGCCACTATGCCCAAACCATAACTCTGCAATTCTCCTTTCTTTCCTCCTTTGAACGCTTGACCCTGGAAGGCACTACACAGAGAGGTCTGATCTCTGGCATTTACCGGATACTGAACTCCTATTCCATTCAAGATCAAGGTAAACACTCCTACAGGCTCCGATCGGAGAGGATACTCGGTGAGGAAATTCCTCTCAAGGCGTGGCGGGCGGTCTGGTCTCAGGCAGGTAAAAGTCGCATCTATAGGGAAAACACTTATAAAATTCTCTGCTTTTGGTACCTGACACCGGATGTGCTCCACACCATCTATTCTACTAGTCTTGACTGTTGTTGTCGTTGCTACAAGGATAAAGGTACCCTCTTCCACATATATTGTACCTGTCCATTGATTACCCCTTTCTGGCACTTTGGGGTACCTATTCCATTGACACCAAAATGTTTCCTTTTGGGCCTATCCCCCTTAAAAATCTCTAAACCTTATAAGAAGCTGCTGCACCATATTCTTATGGCTGTGTGCTGCCTTATAGCTCTCAATTGGAAAAAACATTCTTCCCCTTCCAAAGATACTTTATATGCCAGGATCAAGGATGTGGAGCTGATGGAGAAACTGACCGCTAGATTACAGGACAGAATGTAAATTCTCAACCATATTTGGGAACTATGGCATCTCCAGGAGGACCCACCCTGAGATCTCTCCCCCCCCCCCCCGTTTCCCTTCTTTCTTTCTGGTGAGCTGTTGCGATGGCCCCTGCTTCCTCCTTCTCCTTACCTCTTTCTTCTCCTCTTCTTCTCCTCTCCCTTTCTCTATAGTTCTTTTCATTTAACCCTTTCCTTTTATCCTTCTCTGAGTATTATCATGTATTCTCTTAATGAAGATATCTAGCACTATGTTGCCCTAGCAGTTTTTGGTAGGGGGGATGAGAGAGAGAGAGAAGAGTTCCAAGAACCAACTAATCTGACTTTTCTCTCTGAGACTTCTTATATTCATGTATGGTGGTTGTCACTGCTGTGGCTGTTTCAACTGTTTTTACTGTATTTTTGTATAAGGAGAGGGGTTTGGGACTTTATATGAGGCACATGGATGAACCATGTGTCTCCATCCCTAATCGAGAGACAAAGAGAGAAGTTGGGACTTTGAGTGAGGAGTCCCGCTTAACCTCCCTGGCGGTATGATTCTTTTGGATTTTAGGCGCTGAAAGCGGTACCATTATTTTGCATGTAATTCTTGTGAATGAGCAGCCCAAACCAACTGTATATATTTATTATATATATGTGTATATATATATATATATATATATATATATATATATATATACATACACGTGTGTGTATATATATATATAATGTATACATATATATAATGTATACAGTTGGTTTAGGCTGCTGATTCACAAGAATTATATATATATATATACATACACACACATATATTTACATAAAAAGTACAGTAAAACTGCAGGAAAGGGCACTGGGGGGCAATGTAATGTGAATTTTTTTATTTTGAATGGTATCAGTGTGTTTGATGTGTTTTACATTTGAATTTGCCGCCGGTTCCACCCCCCCGGCGGACGTCACGTCGCCGGAGACGGAAGCCGGGGCTCGCAGACGATCGGGAGGAAGCTCCGCCGCCGCACACCGCCCGCATTCTTCGCTGGATCCCAGAGAAAAGGTAAGTAAAACCTCTACCAGGATCCAGCGATCTTCCTATCGGTACCCCGAGTGTGGTTTGGGGTTACCGCTTTTGGCTCTAAAATCTAACCCCGAGTCACGCTCGGGAATACCGCTAGGAAGGTTAACCAGGGCAAAGTGTGATATGATCACAACAGTTCATAAACAACAAAAAATTGTAAATAGTACAAACAGATGTTTGTTGAATCACCACCACAATGGTGTAAAACTCCTTGAATGCATAATAATAATGACATATACATGATAAAAGTAATACATCACAGTCAATGAAACATAAGATTGTTTGAGATGCCGACATTTTGCTACACCGGCTGTAATAGAAGGAATCTCTTCCTTGGTAAGTGATACTACGGACCCCTTTCTATGTTCTGCTCTTGCCTCTATGGATGGGTTCTCTTATTTCTTCTCATTTCTCTGGCACCAATATTTGGTACTTTTGCCACTATTATGTGTAATCACACTGGTCTCAGCACTCAGTAATTTCTTAGGGGGTTTTTACACCATCTAATCTGGTCACCTTTCAGCCTCATGATTTTTTCACTGCACTTATGTCTGGGGTTGGATCCTTCACAACCTCTTAGCACTTTATATTTGTATCTTTATGATTCTATAACAAACCACACGGATCTTTGGATTCATTACATCCTATGGGCTTTTATTTTCACTCTGTGGACACTTGCTATATTTGGTTACTCTTCAACCTTAGGGCTCTGGATCTATCCCTGCTGTATTTGGTTGACATTTTTTCTTGCAACACTCTCTATTTTTAGTTTTATGTATCGCTACACAACTAAGGCAATTTTCAAGCATTACAGCCTTTATTATATTTTCCTTTTTTCCTTATTTAGAGGTTGGAATTTTCTATTCTTTTTCCCAGCACATCCATTCTGCTGTCGACCTTAGCCCGGTCCAGTATCTGCCATATCTTGAGGACACTATATCCCTCGTCCAACATGACTTGGGTTGGGTTACCCTTCTGGCTCCATATACACACTACTAGGACCCCTGTCGTTGTCAATGATTATATTCTTAAAGTTTGAATTATTGGTAAGTGTATAAGGATGAAAATATGCATATTTGTGTTGATTTGTGAACACTGCATCTCTGTATTTTCTGTAGGTATGCAGGGGTAGATTCCAATGTTATTTTACTATGTATTAATTTTATGTTATCTATGTTATTGTTTAGAACCATTAAAGAGGTCACTATCACTGTTGGTCCCCGAAGAAGCCCATTAGAATGGCGAAGCATGTCGGACCCTGGTGACCCCATTACTGTATCTCTTGGTTCATACTGTTATTTTTTGTATTAATATACATTGTTTATACCTTTTGATGACACCTTGCATCTTCGTTTTTAATGATTGATCAATAAATCCATCCAACCTCACTGAGCTCGAACTGTTTTGCAAGGAGTAATGGGCAAAAATTTCAGTCTCTCTATATGAAAAACTGATAGAGACATACCCCAAGCGACTTACAGCTGTAATCGCAGCAAAAGGTGGCACTACAAAGTATTAACTTAAGGGGGCTGAATAATTTTGCACGCCCAATTTTTCAGTTTTTTATTTGTTAAAAAAGTTTAAAATATCCAATAAATTTTGTTCCACTTCATGATTGTGTCCCACTTGGTGTTGATTCTTCACAAAAAATTACAGTTTTATATCTTTATGTTTGAAGCCTGAAATGTGGCAAAAGGTCGAAAAGTTCAAGGGGGCCGAATACTTTCGCAAGGCACTGTATATTACAGTAACAAACCAAACTATAATAAAGTTGTGCTATGCTACAAAGACAGTGAACCAATATATTGTGCATCAAACCAATGTAGGCTGTGTAAATTGAACCATAAGGAATTAAGTCCTTTTACTGCCATGATAAACACCAGTGCAAATTTGCAAATGAAGAAGAAGTCCAACAAAAATTTTTCCACATGAGATTAACACCCTCTGTCACTAAAGTAGTGAAGCGACCTCCACCTAATCAGGAATGCCTGCTTACCAGATGAATCGGACCACCTAGGTGAGAGGTCAGTAACACTTTTGGCTTAACCCAGCCTGGGCTTCTTAATCCTCCAAGAGGGATGAGCGATTAAGGATGCAGTCTCCCATGCAGCTGTGGTCCAACTTAAGATCCTCTCACATAGTATCATTCCCCAAAAATGTCATAGAAAACTCGCCATAGTATAAAATCACTTATTTACTATATAAAAAATTGCACCTACAATTGTGTGACATAAAACCTCAAGTAAACAACACAGCCGGGTGGCTAATGTTCCCTTGCCCTTCCTTTCCGAGACGCTTAAACTGGCGTGTTTCGCCACAATCTGACGTCGTCCTGGGGCACTTGCTTAAGACTTTTGCACAGTAATATATATACTGTGTGTGTGTATATATGTATGTGTATATATATATATATATATATATATATATACACACACACAGTATCTCACAAAAGTGAGTACACCCCTCACATTTTTGTAAATATTCTATTATATCTTTTCATGTGACAACACTGAAAAATTGATACTTTGCTACAATGTAAAGTAGTGAGTGTACAGCTTGTAAATTTGCCGTTGCCTCAAAATAACTCAACACACAGCCATTAATGTCTAAATCGCTGGCAACAAAAGTGAGTACACCCCTAAGTGACAATGTCCAAACTGGGCCCAAAGTGTCAATATTTTGTGTGGCCACCATTATTTTCCAGCACTACCTTAACCCTCTTGGGCAAGGAGTTCACCAGAGCTTCACAGGTTGCCACTGGAGTCCTCTTCCACTCCTCCATGAAGACATCACAGAGTTGGTGGATGTTAGAGACCTTGCGCTTCTCCACTTTCTATTTGAGGATGCCCCACAGTTGCTCAATAGGGTTTAGATCTGGAGACATGCTTGGGCAGCCCATCACCTTTACCCTCAGCTTCTTTAGCAAGGCAGTAGCCGTCTTGAAGGTGTGTGTTGGGGTCGTTATCATGTTGGAATACTACCCTGCAGCCAAGTCCCGAAGGGAGGGGATCATGCTCTGCTTCAGTATGTCACAGTACATGTTGGCATTCATGGTTCCCTCAATGAACTGTAGCTCCCCAGTGCCAGGAGCACTCATGCAGCCCCAGACCATGACACTCCCACCAACATGCTTGACTGTAGGCAAGACACACTTCTCTTTGTACTCCTCACCTGGTTCCCGCCACACACGCTTGACACATCTGAGCCAAACAGGTTTATTTTGGTTTCATCAGACCACAGGACATGGTCCAGTAATCCATGTCCTTAGTTTGCTTGTCTTCAGCAAACTGTCTGCAGGCTTTCTTGTGCATCATCTTTAGAAGAGACTTCCTTCTGGGATGACAGCCATGCAGACAAATTTGATGCATTGTGCGGCGTATGGTCTGAGCACTGACAGGCTGACCCCCCACCCCTTCAACCTCTGCAGAAATGCTGGCAGCACTCATACATCCATTTTCCAAAGACAACCTCTGGATATGACGCTGAGCACGTGCACTCAACTTCTTTGGTTGACAATGGCAAGGCCTGTTCTGAGTTTTACCTGTCCTGTTAAACCACTATATGGTTATGTCCGTCGTGCTGCAGCTCATTTTTTTTTTTCAGATCCTCAGAGTTCTTTGCTATGAGGTGCCATGTTGAACTTCCAGTGACCAGTATGAGAGAGTGAGAGCGATAACACCAAATTTAACACACCTGCTCCCCATTCACACCTGAGACCTTGTAACACTAAAGAGTCACATGACACCGGGGAGGGAAAATGGCTTATTGGGCCCAATTTGGACATTGTCACTTAGGGGTGTACTCACTTTTGTTGCCAGTGGTTTAGACATTAATGGCTGTGTGTTGAGTTATTTTGAGGGGACAGCAAATTTACACTGTTATACAAGCTGTACACTCACTACGTTACATTGTAGCAAAGTATCAATTCTTCAGTGTTGTCACATGAAAAGATAGAATAAAACATTTACAAAAATGTGAGGGGTGTACTCACTTTTGTGAGATACTGTGTGTGTATATATATATATATATATATATATATATATATATATATATATATATATATATAAAAATAAATATATATATATATATATATAAAAATAAATATATATATATATATAAATAAATAAATATATATATATATAGATATATATATATATATATAGTTAAACATAGAGAATAGGTAAAAAATTGTGAGATACTGTATATATATATACTGTATATACACACATACACACACACATATATATATATATATATATATATATAGTTAAACATAGAGAATAGGTAAGTTTTAAATGTGTTGGGGTGTGAGGAAAATAAATGACAATGGCAAACATGAGATTCCAACTGGTTTTTACAAACAGGACAACCTGTTAAATTAAAAAAAAAGTATATATTTAAAAAGATTAAAAGGTTACTATTTAGAACTTTTGGAAATAGGTCCCTGCATGTAAATAAAATAAAATGACAATGATCCTCACCAATTTCCAAGCACGTCAACTTTTTCAACTTTCTCAAGTTTCTCATTTCTGTTCCTTCAGTGTGGCACCCCATGCCACCAATCACACTGTCCTCCCGCTACACTTTGATGTTTTCATGCATTTGAAACACCCATTAAGAAAAAGCTGAAAAACAGTTACAGTAGGCAAAATTCATGAAGTAATTTAAATGCAGCACAACGGGTGAGTGATGGATGGATATGGACTTAGCCTTCTATTACAGAATTCTGCATTTAAATAATCTTTAGTGTGACTAAGAACACTTCTAAAGATAGTGGTTGCACCATGATGGGTTTGTCATAAAAAAAAATAAAAAAAACGTAAATAAAACATAAACATAAGTCTAAAATGAAAAAATAAAATTCACTACATCCTCTGGGAAAAATTTATTCTACAGTCTAAAAGTCCATTTTATTCACTGTTTTCATAAAATGTTCCCACAATCCCTTGGGTCTGGATTTGGCAGGACTCTTAGAGAACCTCTTTCCAGCACGATAGCTACAGTGAGTGCTGTGAAAAAAGTATTTGCCCCCTTGCTGATTTTTTATTTATTTTTTGCAGATTTGTTGGGTATTTGGGCACATGCTCATTAGAGGTCCTGGCAATTGAACCCACACCCTGAGTCATTGACAGGCTTACCTCTGGTGTGGATTGCCAGTTAAACGATGTAATGTTATATGGCCCGTACACGGGTTTGTCATCACACGGTTTGTTTTAATGATCTAAAGACAAAAAAAAACTCTTCTTCTGTATGTCTGTATGTGTATTTCTAAATGTTATATTATAATAAAAATTGTATACTTTTTATTGGTCTATGTATTTCTATTGGTCTTAGACGGTACCACTAAAATCCCACCCCTGGCCCCATACTGTGCTTTTCTTGTCAACCACCATACATGAATATAAGAAGCCTCAAAGAGAAAGCAAAAGAGAGAGAAGAAAGGAAAGTCCAATTAGTGGGTCCTCAAAACTTTTCTCTCTCTCTCATCCCCCCCCCCCAAAAACCGCTAGGACACAAAGTGCTAGATATTATCGATAAGAGAAGAAATTATAATACTCCGCACAGAGCATAATAGGAAAGGGTTAAATGAAAATAACTATAGTGAAAGGGAAAAGAGAATAAGAGGAGGAGAAGAAAGAACATTTTTGGTGAAAAAAAATCCAAATAAGCGTATTTTGATTGGTTTGCGCAAAAGTTATCGCGTCTACAAACTAGGAAGAAGATTTATGTCATTTTAACCACTTTACCACCGTTTGCTGTCTTACGTCCAGGCCACTTTTTGTGATTCGGCACTGTGCGACTTTAACTGACAATTGTGCGGTCGTGCAACGCCGTACCCAAACGAAATTTACGTCCTTTTTTTCCCACAAACAGAGCTTTCTTTTGGTGGTATTTGATCACCTGTGCGATTTTCATTTTTTGTGATATTAATTAAAAAATGTGAAAATTTTGAAAAAATAACAATATTTTTCTACTTTGACAGTTAAAAAATATCCAATATATTCAATTTTTGTCATATATTTAGGCCAAAATGTATTTAGCTACATGTCTTTGACAAAAAAATTCTCAATGAGCGTATTTTTAACTGCTTTATGACTGGAAGGTTTTACCCCATTCCTGACCAGGCCATATTTTGCGATTCGGCACTGCGTTATTTTAACGGACAATTGCGCGGTCGTGCAACGCTGTACCCAAATTAAATTTATGTTCTTTCCCCCCCCCCCCCCACAAATAGAGCTTTCTTTTGGTGGTATTTGATCACCTGTGCGATTTTTACTTTTTGCGCTATAAACAAAAAAAGAGCGACAATTTTGAAAAAACAACAATATTTTTCACATTTTTTTATATGAAATTCCCCCCCCAAAAAAATGTAAAAATCTAAATTTTTTATCATTTTAGGCCAATTTATTTTCTGCTACATATTTTTGGTAAAATAATCACAATAAGCGTATTTTGATTGGTTTGCTCAAAAGTTATTGCGTTTACTAACTAAGGGAAAGATTTCTGTCATTTTTGGTAATTTGAGTAATGGCGGCGATCTGCGATTTTTTTTGTGGGACTGCGACATTTCGGCGGACAGATCGGACCCTTGACTGACATTTTTGACACTTTTGGGGGTACCAGTGACATTACTACAGTAATCAGTGCTATACATATGCACTGTTACTGTAAAAATGACACTGGCAGGGAAGGGGTTAATTTTATTGGAGAGGGAGGGGTTAATGTATGCCTGGTGCTTACTGACGTGTGTGGGGGGAGGTGACTGAGTGACACAGGGACAGATCGCATGTTCAGCTATGCTGAACCCTGCAATCTGACCCTGCCTGTCACTTCGGAAATCCGCCCGCTCTGTTTACACAAGCGGGCGGATTTCCACACTAGATCCCCGACGATCGGGGAAGAGCAGCGGTGATCGCCGCCCCTCCTCCCCTGGCCCGACTCCCGCTGTGACCGAATACAGCGGGAGCGAGCCTAGAGAGAGGGGAATGTCTGGTGACTTAGGTCTACGTCGCCAGATGATAACGAGACACTTTGCCGCAGTACAGTCAATGTGACTGGTCGACAAGTGGTTAATGTATTTATTTATTTCTTTTCTACTAGTAATGGCGGCGATCTGCGATTTTCTAGTGGGATTGCGACATTGCGGCGGACAGATCGGACCCTTAACTGACATCTATGAAACTTTTTGGGGGGACCAGTGACATTACTACAGTAATCAGTGCTAACAATATTCACTGCCACTATACTAATGACACTGGTAGGGAAGGGGTTAACACCAGGGGCGATCAAAGGGCTAAATGTGTCCCTGGGGGGGGGGGGGTGCTTTCTAACTGTGAGGGGGATGGGCTTATGGAATGAACACGGGTACCTGTATTCCTAAATAAGAGGAACACAGGATCCCTGTGTTCATTGTTGACAGAACAGCGGTCTGCCGCGTTTACATCGGCAGACCGCCGTTCTGTCTCCACGGAGATCGATTGCAGATGCCCAGCGGCAATCAACGCCACAGGACCCGCAGATCAGCTTCCCCTGTGGCAAATGGGGTGCGCCCCCCACTCATGGTCCCACGAAGCGATGTACAGTTCACATTATCTAGGATGTGGCTGTGGGTGGTTGTCCTTGGAACCGATATCCTATAATCAGTCCTATAGTGATGTACAGGTACGTCGTTTCGTGGGAACGAGCCAACCTGCCGCAGTATATGTATGGCGGCTGGTCGGCAAGTCGTTAAAGCTGAGACAATCACAAAAACAGCAGAAAATGTAAAAAGGGGTGATGGAAGCAGACAAGGGGGAGGAAAGGTGGGAAAGGGAAGAGAAGAGAAAAGAAAAGAAAAAAAGGGGGGGGGGCAGAGGGTAGAGGGTGTTGTTGGTCTGGCAATCAATACTTCATCTTCTTAAAATTAAGAGGGTTGTAATAAAAGTTTGATGGGGGTAAGTATCCTGATGTTCAGCATTGGTCTCGAATGTAGAGTAGTGTCATGAAGGCCAATAAATAGGAAAAAGGGAGTCAGGGGAGGTCACAAAATACCGTCTTCTTGTACGGTTTGAACTCTCTTGTCCCTTGTTCCCTTCTGATCTCGCGGGTCAAACTCTCATCAACTGTTAGAGTTTTAGTCACTCATTATCCTGAGAACTCCGCTGATTCTGTAAAATTCAGCCAACAAGCCCAGGTCTTGCAGAACTTGGTGGGGGTATTAACTGCTGGGTTTGAGCCAACGAGGAGAGAGAGAGCTAAGAAAACCTCGGCTCTCGTGCATATCGCTGGATTGAGATGGGGCTCAGGTAAAAAAAAAGGGTGGGGGCGGAGAAGGAGGGTGTTGTTAGTCTGGCAATCAATACTTCAGCTTCTCAAAATTAAGAGTGTTGTAATAAAAGTTTGATGGGGGTAAGTATCCTGATGTTCAGTGTTGGTCTTGAATGTAGAGTAATGTAATGAAGACCAATAAATAGGAAGAAGGAAGTTAGGGGAGGTCACAAAATACCGTCTCCTTGTACGGTTTGAACTCTCTTGTCCCTTGTTCCCTTCTGATCTCGCGGGTCAAACTCTCATCAACTGTTAGCGTTTTAGTCACTCATTATCCTGGAGAACTCTGCTGATTCTGTAAAATTCAGCCAACAATCTCAGGTCTTGCAGAACTCGGTGGGCGTATTCACTGCTGGGTTTGAGCCAACGAGGAGAAAGAGAGAGAGCTGAGCAGGGGCGGCCCATCCATGGGGAGTGCAGGGGTGCAGCCCCCCTATCCATGCATCTGACCCCCTAATCTACATGCAGGGTGCCGGACAGATGGATTCCAATGGGGGGGGGGGGTTTGAAGCACGTGATTAGGCTCTAATAGGCTTCAAAAAATGGTGGGCTCGGGGCGCAGAGCCCTGCGCCCTCAGCCCACCCAGTTCTGTGACAATAGCGAATGATTATTCACTATTGTCACACAGATTCTCCTCCTGGCCAATCAGGAAGCGGGTCCTGAGACCCATTTCCTGATTAGTCGAAAGGAGAAGCCATGTCATTGGCCAAGGAGGAGGAGGGAGGAGACGCAAGAGACTGAGGGGGAAGCTGCCGCCGCTGCTGACTGCCGACTGCCCTCCACATGTCCAGGGTGAGAGGGTGAGTGGGCCAGCGACCGGGGGGGGGGGGATTGGGGAGGTATGGTGTGCGGGCTGTAGTGATCCGGGGAGGGGGGCAGTATGGAGTGGTTCGTCTGCCACCCCCCCGGCCAATGGATCATCAGACGCCACTGGAGCTGAGAGAGCTGAAAGAGCCTCGGCTCTCGTGCACATCACTGGATTGAGATGCGGCTCAGGTAAGTTTTTAGGGGGGCTGGGGGGGGGGGCTTGTAGAAGGTCTTTTAGCCTTAATGCAGAGAATGTCAGCTTTCGGCAATCTTCTATTAAAGCCAAATTCAAGGTTTGGCCATTTCTACGTAGTTACAAATCTTTCAAGATTAGCTCTGGAATTCCAGGTACTAGCGTGGATAAGTGCAACAATCTAATAGCAGAAAGCTTACGTCATCCGCCTCGCTATCCATTCTCAAAGCGATTTTCCAAACAATCAAGTTAATGTGCGAAATTTTCCCCAGAGCTAAAAATAGTGCGGGATATAGAGATCTAAAAGATCGCAATCAGAGCCGCCTCACTTCAGATTCTTTACCTGTCATAGGCAAGATTTATTTATTAACTACATGAAAAAAAAAAAAGAGTTTCTAATCAGAAAAGGATTATGCTCACGCTGACATCCGCACGCTGGTGAGTCTTTGGAGGTAATTACCATGCCGCGCTTTGGATAAGCTCGCGGAAGCAATTACCTTGGAAGAAGATAGATGGACACTCTTTAGGTGCTGCTTCCCAATTGTTCCATAGATCAGGAAGTCGGACGCTAGTTATTAAGGAGGCTTATCGAAGCGTGAAATAGCATCGCAAAGGAAATCTTGGCGCAGAAAATGATGAGGGAATCCTGATTCAAGCATAGCTGAGCACATAAAACCTAAATTAAGAGTATAAAAAGACAGCTTCCTGAAAGGGAGCAACATTGTAAAACAACAAGTGCTTCTTTTAAGATAATAATTAATGTATATTTTCAGCAAGAACACATTTAGAGAGTAACTCCACTTTTTTTGAAAACCAATAGCAACATTTATATATATGTATGTATACTATATACAGTATCTCACAAAAGTGAGTACACCCCTCACATTTTTGTAAATATTTTATTATATCTTTTCATGTGACAACACTGAAGAAATTACACTTTGCTACAATGTAAAGTAGTGAGTGTACAGCTTGTATAACAGTGTAAATTTGCTGTCCCTTCAAAATAACTCAACACACAGCCATTAATGTCTAAACCGCTTGCAACAAAAGTGAGTACACCCCTAAGTGAAAATGTCTGAATTGGGCCCAATTAGCTATTTTCCCTCCCCGGTGTCATGTGACTCGTTAGTGTTAAAAGGTCTCAGGTGTGAATGGGGAGCAGGTGTGTTAAAGTTGGTGTTATTGCTCTCACTCTCTCATACTGGTCACTGCAAGTTCAACATGGCACCTCATGGCAAAGAACTCTTTGAGGATCTGAAAAAAAGAATTGTTGCTCTATATAAAGATGGCCTAGGCTATAAGAAGATTGCCAAGACCCTGAAACTGAGCTGCAGCACAGTGGCCAAGACCATCCAGCAGTTTAACAGGACAGGTTCTACTCAGACCGGGCCTCGACATGGTTAACCAAAAAAGTTGAGTGCTGCCAGCATTGCTGCAGAGGTTGAAGAGGTGGGGGTCAGCCTGTCAGTGCTCAGACCATACGCCGCCAACTGCATCAAATTGGTCTGCATGGCTATCGTCCCAGAAGGAAGCCTCTTCTAAAGATGCACAAGAAAGCCCACTAACAGTTTGCTAAAGACAAGCAGACTAAGGACATGGATTACTGGAACCATCTCCTGTGGTCTGATGAGACCAAGATAAACTTATTTAATTCAGATTGTGTCAATCGCGTGTGGCAGCAACCAGGTGAGGAGTACAAAGACAAGTGTGTCTTGCCTACAGTCAGGCATGGTGGTGGGGGTGTCATGGTCTTAGGCTGCATGAGTGCTGCCGGCACTGGGGAGCTACAGTTCATTGAGGGAACCATGAATGCCAACATGTACTGTGACATACTGAAGCAGAGCATGATCCCCTCCCTTCAGAGACTGGGCGGCAGGGCAGTATTCCAACATGATAACGACCCCAAACACACCTCCAAGATGACCACTGCCTTGCTAAAGAAGCTGAGGGTAAAGGTGATGGACTGGCCAAGCATGTCTCCAGACCTAAACCCTATTGAGCATCTGTGGGGCATCCTCAAAAGGAAGGTGGAGGAGTGAAAGGTTTTTAACATCCACCAGCTCCGTGATGTCATCATGGAGGAGTGGAAGAGGACTCCAGTGGCAACCTGTGAAGCTCTGGTGAACTCCATGCCCAAGAGGGTTAAGGCAGTGCTGGAAAATAATGGTGGCCACACAAAATATTGACACTTTGGGCCCAATTTGGACATTTTCACTTAGGGGTGTACTCACTTTTGTTGCCAGCGGTTTAGACATTAACGGCTGTATGTTGAGTTATTTTGAGGGGACAGCAAATTTACACTGTTATACAAGCTGTACACTCACTACTTTACATTGTAGCAAAGTGTCATTTCTTCAGTGTTGTCACATGAAAAGATAGAATAAAATATTTACAAAAATGTGAGGGGTGTACTAACTTTTGTGAGATACTGTATATATATATATATATATATATATATATAGACACACACACACACACACACACATACCTATACAAACTCACACTAACTGGCCACTTTATTAGGTACACATTGCTAGTACCGGGTTGGACCCCCTTTTGTCTTCATTCTTGGTGGCATACAGTAGATACAGCAAGGTGTTGGAAACATTCCTCAGAGATTTTGCTCCATAGTGACATGATAGCATCACGCAGTTGCTGCAGATTTGTCGGCTGCACATCCATGATGCCAATCTCCCGCTCCTCCACATCCCAAAGGTGCTCTATTGGATGAGATGTGGTGAGTGTGGAGGCCATTGGAGGACAGTGACCTCATCGTCATGGTGAAGAAACCAGTGGTGAGATGATTGGAGCTTTGTGACATGGTGCATTATCCTGCTGGAAGGAGCCATCAGAAGATGGGGACACTGCAGTCATAAAGGGATGGACATGGTCAGCAACAATACTCAGGTAGGCCATGATGTTTAAACTATGCTCAATTGGTACTAAGGGGCCTAAAGTGTGCCAAGAAAATATTCCCCACACCATTACACCACCACCAGCCTGAACCGGTGATACAAGGCAAGATGGATCCCTGCTTTCATGTTGATTACGCCAAATTCTGATCCTACCATCTAAATGGAGCAGCTGAAATCAAGACTCATCAGGCCAGGCAACGTTTTTCCAATCTTCTATTGTCCAATTTTGGTGGGCCTGTGCAAATTGTAGCCTCAGTTTCCTGTTCTTAGCTGACAGGAGTGGCACCCGGTGTGGTCTTCTGCTGCTGCAGCCCATCTGCTTCAAGGTTGGATGTGTTGTGCATTCAGAGATGATATTCTGCATACCTTGGTTGTACCGAGTGGTTATTTGAGTTACTGTAGCCTTTCTACCATCTGGAACAAGCCTGCCCATTCTCCTCTGACCTCTGACATTAACAAGGCATTTTCCTCCACACAACTGCGGCACACTGGATGTTTTCTCTTTTTCCCACCATTCTCTGTAAACCCGAGAGATGGTTGTGCGTGAAAAACCCCGGCAGATCAGCAGTTTTTTTAAATACTCAGACCGGCCCCTCATGTTCAAAGTCACTTAATTTCCCTTTCTTTCCCATTCTGAAAGCTCAGTTTCAACTTCAGCAAGTCCTCTTCACTACGTCTAGATGCCTAAATGCATTGAGTTGCTGCCATGTGATGATGATTAGTAATTTGTGTTACCATGTAGGGATGAGCTTCGAGTTCGAGTTGAACATTGGCTGTTCGCTCGTTCGTCAAATGACGAACAAATGGGCTTCTTCACGGGAACTTCGAGTTCCTGCATTATCATGGACTCTGACCTCTGATTCCAATAAAATCAGCTGCTGGCCAGGGGGGTTGAACCCCCAGCCATCTCAATTGTAAGCTTGGTAATCTACCACCTACACCACCGTTAAGCCTGCTTAAGCTGAACACACTCTTCCTAACTTTTATCTCATCCACTGTATGTAGGGTGAGATAGGAGTTAGTTGGTTTGGCAGGAAGAGTATGTCCAACCTAAGCGTGCTTGATGGGGGCGTAGCTGGTAGAATACCAGGCTTGCAATTGCAAGATTGTGTGTTTAATTCCCTTGGCCTGCGGGTGATTTATAAGTGGAAATAATACTTTGCTGGCAGGGAGAGAGTTTTTTGCTTTTTACAGTTTGTTGAGATCAGATAGTGCAGTGTATACCACAAAGATATATATATATATATATATATATATATATACAGTATATATATATATAGGCACTTCAGTTTATATCGGTTCATGTCAGTATTGCTGAAAAAACCTATGCGGGGTCCCCCCCAGTCCATACCAGGCCCCTCGGTCTGGTATGGATTTTAAGGGGAACGCCTCACCAAAATGTAAAAAAAAAACAGCGTGGGATTCCCCCTAAAATCCATACCAGACCCTTATCCGAGCACACAGCCTGGCTGGCCAGGATGGGGGTGGGGGCAAGCGAGCGCCCCCCCCTCCTGAACCATACCAGGCCACATGCCCTCAACATGTGGGAGTGGGTACTCTGGGGCAGAGGAGGCTCTGCCCCCCCACCCCAAAGCACCTTGCCCCCATGTCGATGGGGTCAGGGGTCTCTTCCCCACAACCGTGGGCTGTGGTTGTTGGAGTCTACGGGGGGAGGCTTATCGGAATCTGGAAGCCCCCTTAAACAAGGGGACCCCCAGATCCCGCCCTCCCCCCATGTGAATAGATATCGGGTACATTGTACCCCTACCCATTCACCAAAAGTGTATAAAAGAAAAGACAAAAGCCAGTTTTGGAAAAGTCCTTTATTAAAAAATAAAAAAGTAGTGTCCCCCAATAAACAGTTGCTCGTCCGCCCGAAAAATATAAAAAAAAAGAAGAAAAAGTTTCTGCTTCTAAGGACGCTTCCCGTGCTATGAGCTGTTTTGAGTTTGACAGCTCTTTTATAGGGATCCAATGTCACAAACCGCCCCACAATGCACTGCTCAGGTGCAGTTAATAAATTACTGATGTCATGTCATTTATGGCCTGGTATGGTTCGGGGGGGGGGGGCGCTCGGTCGTCCCCACCCCCATCCTGGCCAGCCAGGCTGTGTGCTCGGATAAGGGTCTGGTATAGATTCTAGGGGGAACCCCACGCCATTTCTTTCATTTTTTCATCTGTATTGCTGAGATCCGACAATACATTACAGCCATGAGCACATTTAAATTAAATTTTTCCTTTAGAAATGTCAGTATAGCTGCAGCAGGCTACAAACATCGCACAGATGCACCACGTTACACACACAGCCACATCCAATCATAGTTAGAAGCACGCCCCTAGGGACACACCTAACCCCTCCCTCTCCAATAAAGTTAACCCCTTCCCTCCCAGTGTCATTTTTACAGTAACTGTGCATATGTATAGCACTGATTACTGTAGTAATGTCACTGGTAACCCCAAAAGTGTCAAAAATGTCAGTCAAGGGTCCGATCTGTCCGCCGCAATGTCGCAGTCCCGCAAAAATTTGCAGATCGCCACCATTACTAGTAAAAAAAAACAATAAAAATGACATAAATCATTCTCGTAGTTAGTAGTTGCGATAACTTTTGCGCAAACCAATACAAATATGCTTATTGTAATTTTTTTTTTACCAAAAATATGTAGCAAAATACAAATTGGCCTAAAATGTTAAAAAATGTTGATTTAATTTTTTTTTTTTTGGGGGGGGGGGGGGGATATTATATAGCAGAATGTGAAAATCATTGTTTTTTTTTTTTCAGAATTGTTGCTCTATTTTTGTTTATAGCGTAAAAAATAAAAATCGCACAGGTGATCAAATACCACCAAAATAAAGCTCTATTTGTGGGGAAAAAAGGACATCAATTTTATTTGGGTACAGCATCGAACAAACGCGCAATTTTCCGTTAAAGTAACGCAGTGCCGAATCGCAAACTATGGCCTGGTCATGAAGGGGGCAAATCCTTCCGGTCCAGAAGTGGTTAATAAACACAATGGTGTCACCTGTACAGACAAATGACTGAACAGGGATGAAGCTGTGTTAGACTGACAATAGGAGAAAGGAAAAAGGAAAAGCGCCTCTAAGTGCAGTAAGAACTACATTTATTTAACTTCCTCCCATCTGCGCTATAGCCAAAGTACGGCTTCAGCGCGGACTCACATTTTCGGGAGGCCGTCTTTAAACGGCCTCCCAGACACAGGCTCCCCGCGCGCTCCCGCGAGCGCGCATCGGGGAAAATCTGTGTCGGCCGTGTCCCTTGGTCCCAATCACAGCGGCTATTCACCATGTGATCGGACAGTCCAATGAGAGATGATCTCATATGTAAACATAGGAGATCATCTCTCATTGCCAGCGCTCCTTCCTCACACAGAGATTGCAGTGTGAGGAAGGAGGAGAGCCGTTCAGTCGTCAGGGACTGAATGTAATCAGGGCACTGATCACCAGTGCCCTGATTACACAAGGTACACTAAACACACTAACTGCCCGCCATCAATGCCCACAGTGCCCGCCATCAGTGCCCCCCCATCAGTGACCACAATTAGTGTCCATAGTGCTGCCAGTCAGTGCCCATCAGTGCCTGCTCATCTAGGCACTGATGAGCACTGACTGGCAGCACTATGGGCACTGAGTGTGGGCACTGATGGTGCTGCCCATCAGTGCCACTTATCAGTGCTCATCAGTGCCACCCGTCAGTGTCAATCAGTGCCACCCGCCAGTGCCCATCAGTGCCACCCGTCAGTGTCAATCAGTGCCACCCGCCAGTGCCCATCAGTGCCACCCGTCAGTGCCCATCAGTGCCGCCCATCAGTGCCCATCAGTGCCGCCCATCAGTGCCGCCTCTCAGTGCCCAGCAGTGCCACCTCTTAGTGCCCAGCAGTGCCACCTATCAGTGCTCATCAGTGCCGCCTATCAGTGCTCATCAGTGCCGCCTATCAGTGCCGCCTATCAGTGCTCATCAGTGCGGCATATTAGTACCTCCTCATCAGGCCACCTCATCAGTGCCCATAAGTGCCACCTCATCAGTGCCCATAAGTGCCACCTCATCAGTGCCCAAAAGTGCCACCTCATCAGTGCCCATCAGTGCAGCCTATCAGTGCCCATCAGTGCCGCCTCATCAGCGCACATCAGTGAAGGAGAAAAATTTATTTATTTTCAAAATTTACTCGCAGAAAATAAGAAAAACTTTTTTTTTTCAAAATTTTCTGTCTTTTTTCTTTTTTTTTGTAAAAAATAAAAAACCCAGAGATGATTAAATACCACCAAAAGAAAGCTCTATTTGTCTGAAAAATATGATAAAAATTTCATATGGGTACAGTGTAGCATGACCGCGCAATTGTCATTCAAAGTGTGAGAGCACTGAAAGCTAAAAATTGGTCTGGATGGGAAGGGGGTTTAAGTGCACAGAAGGCAAGTGGTTAAACCCACCAAAGGACCACTCCCACTTCAGTACTTCTCTTGGGATCACTGAGGTATGCCCACCACTGGAGGAGATTAAAAGGGAAATGGACCATACATTACATGGGATTGACCTGAAGACCAATTTATTATATTTATTTTATTTATACCACATTTGATAGGAGAATAACAATAATTTATTATGAATAAAGAATGTACAAGTTGAGTCGACGCATTTTGGGGGGAATTGCCTCCCCCTTCTTCTTTGGTTAGTGTAAACGGATATGGGTGGGCTCTGTGGCGGTATCTGAGCCTCTTGGGAAAACTAATGTCAGCATCGAATGATGCAGAGGCAGCCTGACATTACTTCTCACAAGAGACTATGGTACCGCCGTGGAGGCAATTCACCCGAAACTCACCTCCTCAACTTGTATATTCTTTATTTTCAATAAATGATTGCTATTTTCCTATTGAATGTGGTGTTACCCTGGACACTGGGTGCTAGTGATCGACCGATATCGGTTTTTCCTTGCCGATACCGATATTTGGGCCAATGCATATCGGTATCGGCCGATATTGGCCAATATTTTTGTACATTTAAAAAAAAAAATATATATATATATATATATATTTTTTTTTTTGACAGGTACTCTTGTGGAGGGATCTGGGGGTCTAAAAGAACCCAAACCCCTCCTCTGCACTTAAAAAACATTCAAAACACCAAGTTTGGCTGTTTTGAATGCTGTCATTTTTTTTAATCTGGCGCCAGACAGTACCTGGAAGTGATGTCACTTATGACATCACTTACGTGTTTTTGCATGGAGACCCAATCAGAGCCGAATGAGGCTTTGATTGGGTCTTTGACGGCCATGCAGGCTGGTTGCCCGGGTTTCCCGGTGGGACGCAAGACCGGGGCGAGCCGTGGAAGGCGGTGTGAGGGGGCGGGGCGTCCCCTCCGGCTCCTTGTAAAGACAGCCGAGTGGCTTCTCAGCTGCATCGGTTGTCATTACAAGACAGCCGACCGTCGGCTATGGACGCCGGTACCGGGTGATGCCTCTAGCTGCAGGCATCACACCGGTACGAGCACTTTACTGAAAACACGGCAATATCGGTAACCTCCGGGGCCGATTCCGATATATCGGGAAAAGTGCATATCAGCCCTCGATATATCGGCTTTGCCGATAAACGATTGATCCCTACTGGTTGCTCCGCTTTTCTTATACAAATATCTTTGCCATTGAAGTGACATCACAGTTGTACAATTAAGGTTGCAGTCCACACCTACATGTGGAGTTAAACACCATCACTCACCCAGGAAACCCCCCAATACTCACTAAAACTAGCTTAACCGGTCCAGCATGGTCCTCAGCTCCAAATGAAATGAAAACTTGGGTAGCATTGATGCTATCACATCTGTTCTACTCTTGGGGTCACTAGAGAGTGCCCAATACTAGAGAAGATCCAAGGAGGAAGAGCATCATACATGTCAAGGGTAATGACTAGGGAAGCACTTAAGTTAACACATCAGTACTACCTTTGGGATAACTGTAAGGTTTGCCCACCACTGGAGAAGATTCAAGAAGGAAGAGGACCATACATGTCATGGGACTGAACTAAAGACTAGGGAAGCACTTATGTTAACACATCAGTACTACCGTTGGTTCATTGAGGTTAGCCCACCACTGGAGAAGATCCAAGGAGGCAGAGGACCATAGGTGTTAAGGGACTGACCTGAAGACTAGGGAAGCACTTATGTTAACACATCAGTATTACCATTGGAATCACTAAGGTTTGCCCACCAATCCAATGAGGAAGAGGACCATACATGTCATGAGACTGACCTGTAGACTAGAAAATAACTTATGTTAACACATCAGTACTACCCTTGGAATCACTAAGGTTTGCCTACCACTGGAGAAGATCCAAGGAGGAAGAGGACCATGCATGTAATGAGACTGACTTAAAGACAAGGATAGCACTTATGTTATCACATCAGTACTATTCTTGGGATCACTGAGGTTTGTCCGCCTGCACCACTGGAGAAGACTTAAGGAGGAAGAGGACCATACATGTCATGGGACTGACCTGAAGACTAGGGAAGCACTTATGTTAACACATCAGTACTACCCTTGGAATCACTAAGGTTTACCCACCACTGGAAAAGATCCAAGGAGGAAGAGGACCATACATGTAATGAGACTGACCTGAAAACTGGGATAGCACTGATGTAATCACATTAGTACTACTCTTGGGTTTACTGAGGTTTGCCCACGACTTGAGAAAATCTAAGGAGGAAGAGGACCATATATGTCATGAGACTGACCTAAAGACAAGGATAGCACTTATGTTATCACATCAGTACTATTCTTGGGATCACTGAGGTTTGTCCACCTCCACCACTGGAAAAGATCTAGGGAGAAAGAGGACCATACATGTCATGGGACTGACCTGAAGACTAGGGAAGCACTTATGTTAACACATCAGATCTACCCTTGGAATCACTAAGCTTTGCCCACCACTAGAGAAGATTCAAGGAGGAAGAGGACCAAACATGTCATGAGACTGACCTGAAAACTGGGATAGCACTGATGTTATCACATCAGTACTACTCTTGGGATCACTGAGGCTTGCCCACCACTGGAGAAGATCCAAAGAGGAAGAGGACCATATATGTCATGAGAATGACCTGAAGACAAGGATAGCACTTATGTTATCACATTAGTACTATTCTTGGGATCACTGTGGTTTGTCCACCACTGGAGAAGATCCAAGATGGAAGGGGACCATACATGTCATGAGACTGACCTGAAGAGTTTAGAAAAAAGGTAAATATGAAAAAAAAAAAAAATATATATATATATATATATATATATATTGTATATATACATACACCACAGGTACCTCTGGGGAGTGGAAGGAACTCTGGAGAGCAGAGCCCAGAGTTGGGCTATACCTATTATGCTTGATATCTGCTGTAACGACCATTGTAATGAATAAACAATTTGATAGATTTCCATTTTTATATCTACTTGAAGTTCAGCTTTTTATACAGTCAAATGTATTGTTTTCGAAAGAACTCATCAACTAACCCACCTGAATATAAAACTCACCACATTATGTCATAGTCACAAAATAACAGTCTCTGAGTCGGAGGGAAGGTCACCCTCATTTCCATAGATTGTCTTATTGGAAAAACAATCAGTCTGACAGCCATCCTGATGGATGATAGAATAATGAGGTGTGAGATGATCTCGAAAAACTCTGTGAGCGCTACAGAAACGGCTGAGCAGGGACTGGATCCGCAGCACAAGGCGTAAACCAGCAATTAACGTAGGAATGAGCTGGAGAATAAAACTGAAATATCTACCGTTAATGAGAAATTGATTGTCCGCCCCATTAACATGCACAAGAAGAATGGAAAAACACTTTGCTGGCCATTTCAGGACTCTATGTAACTCACTTCGAAGTGACTGGCTATAGTCAAAAATTATCCTTACTGTCGTTCTAATTTTTTGTCTCCAGGGCTTTAAAAAAAAATATATATATATATATATTATATAGCCAATTTACTGTGACTATTGATTATTGGTTTTAAGAGATTGAACTTGATTGCTCCACAAATGCTCTGGACATACCTCTGTATAAAGGTACAGCCTTTCAAATTTTACAACATGTATAAAATGTAGACTCTAATTGTTATATCATTTTTTAATTTTTTTTATTACAAAAAGATATAATTTTAAAATACATTTTAGCAATCTTAGAGTGTAAGCCATTAAATAATGGAGAACATTTGGAGTTGAATTGATTCTCTTTATTAACTAACTTATGTTTTTAAAGTGACAGAGTCCACGTATTTAAAGTGCCCCCTTTCCCCTTACTGAAACGCTGTATGAAAGTACAAAATACACTATATTGTCAAAAGTATTGGGACACCTGCCTTTACACGCACATGAACTTTAATGGCATCCCAGTCTTAGTCCGTAGGGTTCAATATTGAGTTGGCCCACCCTTTGCAGTTATAAAAGCTTCAACTCTCCTGGAAAGGCTGTCCACAAGGTTTAGGAGTGTGTCTATGGGAATGTTTGACCATTCTTCCTGAAATTTAATGTGGATAAGTGCAAGATAATGCACCTGGGGCGTAAAAACCCAAGGGCAGAATATAGAATATTTGACACAGTCCTGACCTCAGTATCTGAGGAAAGGGATTTAGGAGTAATTATTTCAGAAGACTTAAAGGTGGGAAGACAATGTAATAGAGCAGCACGAAATGCCAGCAGAATGCTTGGATGTATAGGGAGAGGTATAAGCAGTAGAAAGAGAGAAGTGCTTATGCCGCTGTACAGAACACTGGTGAGACCTCACTTGGAGTATTGTGCGCAGTACTGGAGGCCATATCTCCAGAAGGATATAGATACTCTAGAGAGAGTTCAGAGAAGAGCTACTAAACTAGTACATGGATTGCAGGAAAAAACTTACCAGGAAAGGTTAAAGGACCTTAACATGTATAGCTTGGAAGAAAGAAGAGACAGAGGGGATATGATAGAAACTTTTAAATACATAAAGGGAATCAACTCGGTAAAGGAGGAGAGCATATTTAAAAGAAGAAAAACTACCACAAGAGGACACAGTTTTAAATTAGAGGGGCAAAGGTTTAAAAGTAATATGAGGAAGTATTACTTTACTGAGAGAGTAGTGGATGCATGGAATAACCTTCCTGCAGAAGTGGTAGCTGCAAATACAGTGAAGGAGTTTAAGCATGCATGGGATAGGCATAAGGCTATCCTTCATATAAGATAGGGCCAGGGACTATTCATAGGATTCAGATATATTGGGCAGACTAGATGGGCCAAATGGTTCTTATCTGCCGACACATTCTATGTTTCTATGTTTCTTCCAGAAGCGCATTTGTGAGGTCAGGCACTGATGTTGGAAAAGAAGGCCTGGCTTGTAGTCTGCACTCTAATTCATCCCAAATGTGTTCTATAGGGTTGGGGTCAGGACTCTGTGCAGGCCAGTCAAGTTTCTCCAGCCCAAACTCGCTCATCCATGTATAGATGAACCTTGGTTTGCGCACTGATGCACAGTCATGTTGAAACAGAAAGGGGCCATCCCCAAACTGTTCCCACAAGGTTTGGAGCATGAAATTGTCCATATTGTCTTAGTATGCTGATGTACTGGAACTAAGGGGCCAAGCCCAACCCCTGAAAAGCAACCCCACACCATAATCCCCCCTCCACCAAATGATTTTGACCAGTGCACAAAGCAAGGTCATGGATAAGTGAGTTTGGGATGGAGGAACTTAAATGGCCTACACAGAGTCCTGACCTTAACCAGACACCACAGCATTGTCTTCTTATGAGATTTGAATTACTCATAATTCCCAAAAATCTGTGGGAGGTCGTTGAGGAAAGGTAATTATATAGCTTTTCTGCCCATATGTACTGTCAGGGCCTGGACCTGAACCCAGGACCTCTGCTGTTTCTAGCTGTAACTCTTCTTGGGGAGTCACCTGAGATTTTGCAAAGATCCCTGCACAATTAGTTGAATGATCCTGCCTTGAACCTTGTTTCTCTTGAACTTTGAACCCTTTGCTTCTCTCACGAACTTCCTGATTTAAGACATGTCTCTGTACATTTTTTATTTGCCAGATTATTGTGCTCTCTGCATTCAATATCTTGCTCTTATCACTCCTTCTGCCATCTGTATCTTTGCTACCACTTATTAAATTTGGCTTGTTTGATCCAAACCTGCAACCAGTTATTCACTGACTATGCTTCTGGTTGATCCCTACTTGCTATATCTGCACTGGAATCTGGCCTGTTCACCTCCTGGTGGGGCAGTCCTGAGGACTGCAACCTGGTACTAACATGCACCATTAGGAGTTCTGGTGAATATGGGTTAGTACTTAGACTCTGCATCATTCACCAGGGTGACCTGCTTGTTCACTTATCCAGCTGGTCGTTGGAAACCCCTCTATTGGTATAGCTACTGGTCTCAGAGCATGACCCCTGACCATAACAGGTACTTTTATGCAGCTTTTGGGGAGGTGGGGGGGGGGGGGGGGGTTCGGCAGCTTGAATAATCAGATCTCGCAACTAAGCTTGGAAACCTAACCTAGGCACACAAGCTTTCAGGACCTTCTGTTCCTTTAGATTCCTTCCTAAATGGTATAATTCCTGAGGAAGGGACTTCAAGAAATTTCTGAAAGCTATTTACAACATGTATGAAAATTAAATGTAGACTGAAATTGTTATATCATTTTTCTTTTACAAAAATATATCATTTAAATATATTCTTACAGATGTAGAGTGTAATCCATTAGATAATGCACCATTTGAAATGTTATTTAATTTTAATTAATAATTTTTTTTATTTTAATTAATTGCCTTACTTATGTTATTAAAGCGGACCATCCAGCTTAGTGGCAAGGTCCATATTTCTCCTTGCCTTTCTTAAAATGCTGCATGAAAGAACCTGTGGGTCAAAAATAGTTAAACCATTCCCCAAATTTCATTTTGCAGGGGGTAATGTCATACTCCTGCCCACAAGATCACTGGAAATGCTGGGTAGCCCACATTTTGTAGGATCATCTTCTTGAGAGATCAGAACTACTCAACATTCTCCAAGATCTGGCCAGAAGCAGGATGATGTAACCCTTGCCTCAGCACTTCTGTAGGTAATTGGGGAAATTTAAATATATAATCAAACTACTTTTCTACCTGTAGGTACTGTAGCGCATGAGTTCTTTTCCCTAGGTGCAAGCAGCCATGCACACGGTAGATTTCCAAACTCTCCTCACAAGAACCAGGCAGATATTGTCTTTTGTAGATTTATTGCTTATTAAACTTGGGTAGGGTGTAAGGGGAGCCTTAGGATACTCCAAAGTCAGTGCAAAAAAGGGGGGACCTCTATCTTTACTGTCTCTTCGGGGAGAAAACACCCTCTTAAAGTAACTAGTGAACTACAGCTCAGGGGACTCCATTGCAAAAAAGTATAGCCTGAGACAGCAATTTTAATGAGCTTTCCCAAAGGTTTGTATAAACAGTCTCTAGGATGATTTCAGACTGGTACTTACTGTGCTTAAATGTTTTTCTGCAGTACCAGCCATCTTATACACAGGGTGCCTCAATGTCAGATCCTCTGGGGACTTCCAGCAACTGTTTTCAGGAGATCTGGATCCCCTACCTCAAACTGGAGATGGGACCCAGATTGATGTGTTCTCAACTGCAGCTATGTGCCCCAGAGAGTCACAGCCCTCGGGCTGGGTCTTCTCCCCGAAGGCAAGGACCCTGCTGTTCCAGGCCCCAGCCAATTTATACACACCTCAGCCCCCTACTGGCCATTCTTCCTGCCAGGGATTGGCAGAGGCTGCATGAATATGCAGGAGAGAGTCTGCCTCCTCCACCCACAAAAATCTAGGACCTTCCAGAAGCCATGGTGAAGCTGCAGAGCCTACAACCAGCAAGATCCAGAACAGCCAAAAACAATTGAACATTACTCCTCTGCTACAGACCCAGAGAGCCAAAAAACACATTTGCCTCAACAGTAGTAACATAGCTAAGAGGGTGCTACAGTACCTTTGTGTAGCTTTTTTTGTTGTTGTTTTTTTGGGGGCACTTGAAAAATTGGACCTTGCCACTAAGCTTGGAAGATGGCCGAGACCGGACGTATCGGAACGGACCGCATCGGCGGGATCCCTTTGTCATTTCCCTGAATGGTTTCCTTATCCTGCAATATTATAAGTGTAATTTTAATTTGATTCATTAAAACTTTATGGAATTTACTACACTATGAGAGTCCTCCATATCTTTCTCTGGTGAACGAGTACCCTAGGAACTCTTCAGCGGTTGCTATATACAGGAGGTTACTATAGAAGGTTACTGCTTGATGTATTCGGTGCACCCATATACTTGAAGAATACAGAAGATTGGAGATTGATTTAGAAGGTCTGCAGGCTGACCTGTTATACCTGAAACGCTCTTCTGAGTGTTAATGGAGTTGAGCGGCCATTACACCTAATTGTGGATTCTTAGCTCACCAAAGTCCGCACTGGGTTGTCACCGGAAGTGTCCTGTGTCACTGCACCACCTATGAACTTGATATTATTACTTTTTGTCACTTTTGGCATTCTTTGTGCACTTTTTGCACCCTTATTTTGGGACTGATATATATTTTTCCAGCTATCTGTGCTGTTTACGGCATTTATTTATCCAACGCTTGAAGATATATTTATTGTCACTATTTGCATTCTCACTGTCACTGGCACATGGTTTAATTTATCTCTTATATCCACTGAATGGTCGCAGTGGTGCACTCTGTATAAGTCATTCACTCAGCGCTTGAAGATTTATTGTCATTATTTTCATTCTTATTGTCACTGGCACATGGTTTAATTCACCTCATTTATTCACCTGTGCAACTGAATGGTCGCAGTGGTTCACTTTTTATAAGGCATTCACTCAGTTGCTTAGAACCATTCATTATTTATTATACAGTAAATTCCTATATGTATCACCTTTGTTATCACTAAATAGGATTATTATCACTTATCATATTCATTGATAATTATTCGGTAACACGAGCACCTAATTGATCACTTTGGCACGTTACACATTTTATTACATTATTTTAGAAGATTTAAGAAGATTGTTTTACGTTATATTCATGTATTAATATTTGTGGTTCACCAATTTTAGACATCTTGCGCTGATTCTCTTATTCCTTTCGAACTATTTTTGTATGTGGTGACACTACAGAATTAGCCGCAGATTTCTGGTGCTCCATTATATTAGTAGTTCTGCTCCCCATATCCTTTTCCCTTTCTCTACTGGTAGCGCATAGGTTCACCTTTTTATCTAAGCTTGGAAAGCTAACTTTGGCACAAGGACATTCCTTTTCTTCAGATCATTTCCAAAATTTTATGAATCCCAAGAGAGAGACATTCCCAAAAGCTTATAACTTTAATAACTAGTTAGCCATTAAAAATTATGAATTTAAATCCAAACTACTAACAGATGTAAAAGGTTGATTTACGTATGGCTTTAGCTGCCTACATCTACTGATAGTTTTACATGCACTTATATAAAGGTTTTTCATCATACATTAAGCTTTAATTGCCCATGTTGTAACAGGTTTCCTTTGAAGTGTAATTGCACTCATACAAATCAGCCAAATAAATGCTTTTCATTGCACTACTCTTCACTCTATTTTGTTGCTTTGATGTTCAGCCTGTCTTTTTTGTCCATATTTTTTCTTTGTAAATCTGACCATGTAGGCTGCATTACCAAAGTAAAATGGAAAGAAGTAGGGATTCCAGCAAAAATTATAAAATAAAAATAAGATGAGGAATGTTCATTGTTCTCTTTCTCTTCATAAATAGTGGAATGACTTCATGATATGGCACACTCCTGTGCAAAAAAATAAAAAATGATGGACTATTTTCAGCTGTATCAAAAGAGTACTAAGTTGTAAAACACCCAACGCAGCTTTAAAAATAGGGAAACTTCTTTAATTCTTGGTCTACTGTACAGCAGGTCTACGAACTATTGGGGAACTATTTACGGGCCCTTTCCCGATCTCCTTCCAAGTTCCAACAATTGTGCTTGAAATAAAATTTAAACCCCAGACACTTCTTTAGAACCTACAACTCCAGGACTACAGTGATATTAATGGCTTTTTGTGTTCTTTAAAACAAACATGTCATACTTACCTGCTCTGTGTAATGGTTTTGCAAAGAGCAGCCTCAATCCTCTTCTTTTTGAGTCCCTCGCCAGTGCTCTTGGCCCCTCCCTCCTGCTGAGCGCCCCCAAAACCAGCAGCTTGCAAGGGGGGCACCCAAGTAGGCTTGTTTACAAAGGTTCAATCACACACAGAGCCGCGGCTTGGCCCCACTCTATCTCTCTCCTCAATGGCTCACTCAGGGTGATTGACAGCAGTGGGAGCCAATGGGCCTGTCTCAGCCAATGAGGAGGGAGAGTCCTCGGAGAGCCGAGGCTCTTGTTTACTTTGCTGGAGGAAGATCAGGCTCAAGTAGGTAATGGGGGGCTGCTGCACAGAGGAGGTTTTTTTTACCTTCATGCATAGAATGCATGAAAGTAAAAAACCTTGAGCCTTTACAAACACTTTGATTAAGTTCTACAACCACCCCAGCCCAAGCACTAAAGGAATAGCCTTTATCTGCAGGCTCCTACTCAACCTTTCATCCCAAACCAAAACATCCTCAATACAGTGGTATCAGGCCCTTGCAGTTCCTCACCGTATATCACACTGGCAATCTACGCAAAAGATAATTCACAACTTGTACCTGACTCCTGCCAAGTTGGCTTACATCTATCCTTCTACCTCACCAAAATGCTGGAGGAACTGTGGTCAATACGAATCTGTCTTCCACATCTGGTAGAGCTGCTCCAACCTCTCCGGATTCTGGTCAGACATAGCCTGTTTTATTCCCCCTATTATGCAATCCCCATTTTCTCTTACCCCTCAGATGTTCCTACTTGTTCTACAACCACCCTAGCCCAAGCACTAAAGGAATAGCCTTCATCTACAGGCTCCTACTCAACCTTTCATCCCAACCCAAAACATCCTCAATGCACTATTCGTAATGATGGACTAATCTCACCTTTACCACCACACAGTGGTATCAGGCCCTTGCAGTTCCTCACCGTATATCACACTGGCAATCTATGCACAAGATATTTCACAACTTGTACCTGACTCCTGTCAAGTTGGCTTACATCTATCCTTCTACCTCACCAAAATGCTGGAGGAACTGTGGTCAATACAGATCTGTCTTCCACGTCTGGTAAGCCCCGCACACACGAGTAGAAATTCGGCTGGGAAATTTCGTCCGACGACCGATCTGCCGATTTTCAGGCTTGTTAGTATGGTGCTTCCGACAACCGACTCCGAAAAAATCCTGGTGTGCAGGCTATATAATTTTTGTCGACCGTCAACACACGTCCGATTTTCGTCTCATTAGTACAGATTTCGATGGGGAAAAATCTTATGAGCAAGACTAGGCATGCTCAGAGATGAAAGAACACAAAGAAAGCAATCCAACACATGACATCACTTCTGAAGTAGAATTCTGTCATGCGGGACAATTTGTGTGCAGTCTAGAGCACATTCCAACCAACAAACACCACTCTGGACAAAAGACAGATGACCGGTCAGCGGAAATTCGTTGCGTGTGTACAAGGCTTTACAGTTGCCCCAACCTCTCCGGATTCTGGTCAGACATAGCCTGTTGTATTACCTCTATTATGCAATCCCCATTTTCTCCTACCCCTCATATGTTCCTACTTGGCATGGATTCTTCCCTCTGGCCCACTAAACTGTTATAATTCATATCTTCTTAGAGTTACGCCTGACTATTCCTACAAAATTTAAATTTGTTCATCCCTCTTTCTTGGGGATATCATCTCCATACTAAATGACCACTGTCAGGTTGAATATATGTTTGCCAAAGCGCACCTCCAATTGCCAACATTTTACACTAACTGGCATCCAAGACTCACTGATAGCAGAAGCCCACCCTTGCTCAGGCCACCCCTTTGCTCAGATTATTTTACATTACCTATCTTTTGAATTGTGAGAGGTTTAATCCGTGGCTGGTAAACCACTAGAATCTTGCGCTTCCTTTTACCTACTACTCTAATACTAGCACTGCCCTACTCCTACCATCCTGCTCGAAATCCACTGCGTTATATTGATTTGTTTACACATTACCATGTTATACCTGTATCTCGTATTTGTATCTCCTGTATCTCGTTTACATTCTTGATGTTGATACTTTCGAATGCTATACGCTGCCTCTTTTTGTCAAAATATTATTTTTGATAAACTTCAATAAAATATATAGTAAAAAAATAAAAAGTAGATTTGTTGCTATAGGTTATATAGATATTTTACACTACTATATACCCTGTTTCCCTGAAAATAAGCCCTACCCCTAAAATAAGCCCTAGTTAAAGTCGTTGTAAAAACATGCAATCCATTTTGTAACTTTATTGTGGAATATACCTTATTTACAGT
Organism: Pelophylax lessonae; assembly: GCF_965119305.1. Lineage (NCBI taxonomy): Eukaryota > Metazoa > Chordata > Amphibia > Anura > Ranidae > Pelophylax > Pelophylax lessonae. The sequence goes on from NC_138773.1 coordinate 319,136,649, forward strand.
GCCGCTAGTTGCTCACATGACCTGCCGTAGATCTTCTGCTCTCCTCCCGGTTGACGTCAGCGGCCCCTTACTCTGCAGTGCTCAAAGCTGGGAAGAAGAGTTCCGGTGGGTCGTGTGAGCACCCAACGGTGCTGTAAATAGGGTATTTTTCCACTATAAAAATATAAAAGGAGACACACTGCACATTCTATAATCTTTTCACAAAACTGATTTTGACCAAGGTTTATTTTTGGGATTACAGAATGTCCTAATGCTGACTCCTGAACTGACAGGGAAGACAGGGAAGACAGGGGACACAGGACATTTTAAAAAAAATTTTTATTGTTTTATTCCAGGTTTTTTAGAACAAAGAGAGGGGTAAATGACACAGTACATTGTGCTGTCTATCATGCCCAAAGGATCAGGATTTTTTTTTGTTAGGGTTTCAACCACTTTAGGAGCGTCATGATGACTGTTTTTGAATAAATGTAAATTATTGTACGTACCGTAAATAAATAAGACACCCCCTGAAAATAAGCCCTAGTGTGTTTTTTGTAGCCAAAATTAATATAAGACCCGGTCTTATTTTCGGGGAAACACAGTACAAAAAAACAATTCAGCTCCGGAAGGTTTCACCCCCTTAATGACCAGGCCATTTTTTGCGATACGGCACTGACAATTGCGTGGTCGTGCGACGCTGTAACTGAATAAAATTGTTTCCATAAATAGAGCTTTCTTTTGGTGGTATTTGAGCACCTCTGCAGTTTTTATTTTTTGCGCTATAAACAAAAAAAAGACCGACAATTAAAAAAGAAAAACAATAGTTTTTACTTTCTGCTATAAAACACATCTAATAATAAAAAAAAAAAATCTAATTTCTTTATCATTTTTGTGCAATTTGTATTCTGCTATATATTTTTGGTTAAAAAAAATCCCAAAAAGCATATATTGATTGGTTTGCCCAAAAGTTATAGTGTCTACAAACTAAGGGAAAGATTTATGGACCTTTTACTTTTTTTTATTAGTAATGGCAGGGATCAGTGATTTTTAATGGCACTGCAACATTGCGGCGGACGGATCCGATACCCCATGACACTTTTTTGGGGACCAGCGACACCAAAACAGTGATCAGTGCTAAAAATATGCACTGTTACTGTATAAATGACAGGGAAGGGGTTAACATCAGGGGCAATCAAAGGGTGAAATGTGCTCCTAGGGAGTGCTTTCTAACTGTGGGGGGTGGACTGACTGCAGGAAGAGAGAGATCCGTGTTCCTGATTAGTAGGAACACACAATTTCTCTCTTCCTGTCTGACAGAACGGCAGTCTGCCTTATTCACAGAGGCGGACTGGGCCGGGGGGAAAGGAGGCATTCTCCCCCCAGGCCGCTGTAATTCCCATTAAAAAGGCCGCTCTGCCGCCAGCTGGAACTGCGCATGTGCAGTTCCGGAGCTGGCCGAGTCTACTGTTCGGCCGGTGTCAGAGAGGAGCAGCCAGGAACACTCGTGCTGCGAGTTTCTTTGTGTCCTGTGACAGGGAGTCACAGGGCTGAGTCTGTGTTCCATACACTGCACAGCACAGCCCCCTCCAGAAAAGCTCTTCCTCCTCCCGCCCCTCTCTCAATGTGCCCGCCCACACTCGGGGAAGTCTGTGTGTCCGAGGTCTGTGAAGAGGATTGTGTGGGCGGGAAGTTTGAACTGACAGCCACATCGTAAGTCTGAAGCCGTGCATTGCATTCAAGTAAGTGAGCTGTGACCGATCTCTCCTCCCCCCCCCCCCCCCCCTCCTGCTCTCTCCCAAATCCCTCTCCCTTCTCCTATTTCCTTATCTGCAGCTAAGGAGTTCTATTTCACCAGCCTGTGCAGTATCTGCTCCTGTGTAGTGTGATTTGGCTGCAGCGCTGCTGGTGTCCCCACAGTCTTCCTGCATGTTACCCCCAGTCTCATAGACTTCTAGTAGGCTGTACATTTAACTGCTTGCTTACCAGCCACCGCAGTTTTTCTCTATTACACGAAACGACATACCTGTATGTTGTTTAGTGTAAAGCCCCGTACACACGTACCGATGGTCGGCTTACAAATGTTCCTCTTTTCTCCCCGGGATGTCGGTGTCTGCTGAAAAGTGCAAAGACAGCACAAGGACAGCACAAGAATTTTGTCCGCCGACTGCAGAAGTGATGTCATGTAATGGTTAACTTTCCCTGTGTTTTCTATTTTCTGAGCATGCCCAGTCTTGCAAATCTGCGGTCTGTCGGCCGAATTGTGTACTGACAGGCGAACAATCGTCCGTTCTGGTGTCGGCATACAAATATTTTCATGTTTGCACGAAAGACTTTTGTCCGCGGATTGTGCGCAGACATCTGTCGGAGGCACCATACTAACACGCGTACAATCGGCAGATCCTTCGTCCACCGACGTTTGTATGCCGACGATCGGTACGTGTGTACGGGGCTTAATAGACAGCAGGGGCATGTGCCGATTGGCCAGAGAGGAAGCCAATCAGCAGGTACGGCGGACACAATGTCCGCCGGCAACCCGCGATTGCCCCCCATGCAGACAGAACTGCGGGCTGCCTATGTAAGCAAGGCAGTATGCCATTCTGTCAGTAATGAACACCGGGATCTTGTGTTCCTGCTATTTAGGAACACAGGTCTCTGTGTTCATCTAGTGAGTCCATCCCCCACACAGGTAGAAAGCACTTCCTGGGGAAACATTCAACCCTTTGATTGCCCCTGGTGTTAGCCCCTTCCCTGCCAGTGTTATTTTTACAGTAACAGTGCATATTTATAGCACTGATTACTGTAGTAATGTCACTGGTAACCCCAAAAGTGTCAAAAATGTCAGTTAGGGGCCCAATCTGTCCGCCGCAATGTCGCAGTCCCGCAAAAAAATCACAGATTGCCGCCTTTACTAGTAAAAAAAACTAAAATAAATACAAATTACAAATCTATCCCCTTGTAGATGCGATAACTGTTGCGCAAACCAATCAAAATACACTTATTGGGATTTTTTTTAACAAAAATATATAGCAGAATACAAATTGGCCTAAAATGATGAAAAAATTTAGATTTTTTAATTTTTTTTATTGGGAATGTTTTACAGCAGAAAGTAAAAAATATTGTTGTTTTTTTGCAGAATGGTCGCTCTTTTTTGTGTGTTTATAGCGCAAAAAAAAAAAAAAAAAAAAAAAACCTGCACAGGTGATCAAATACCACCAAAAGAAATCTCTATTTGTGGGGGAGAAAAAGGACATACATTTTATTTGGGGACTGCGCAATTGTCAGGTAAAGTAGCACAGTGCCATATCGCAAAAAAATGGCCTGGTCCTTAAGGGGGTAAAACTGTCTTTAAGTGGTTAAAATGAACAAAAAGAGCTGTAACTTTGATGCACTTTCTAAAAAGAACAGCAGGAAAAACGCACAACCTAAAATAAATCTATGGGACTGCAGCTAAGGAAAACTGAGTACACCAGCACTGCAGCCAAACTACAGCGCACCGTGCCCAAAGGATTGTATGCATCTGCAGCAGGCACTGCCACTCCACTGAAAAGAACCATGCTCGGGTCACTTTTCAGAGGCATTTGGCAGTCAGTGAGGACGGGGTTATCACATTTCCTCACTGCCTGTTTTAACCTCCTAAATGTTAATCTCCCCAGGCAATGACGTGGTTCACTTCCAACTCACACCTTATTTCCATAATTTTCTGTAGGTATTAGATGTGCTCTTGCCCTATTTTGTGCACATATAATACATAAAGAGAGTTCTGGATATAAGGTGGAGTTCAAAGTGACATTTTACACCTAATTGGAGCACATAACAGAAGATTTGGGGATTTTGTTAAAGGGGTTGTAAAGGTTCCAATTGTTAATAAAAACCTACTGGCTCCTTCATCGGGTGCCACCATGGAGAGCCGATTTCCGTGGAGGTACACCTTGCCGGCGCGTTCCCAAGTCCCACTGCTGCATCCATTGACACAGACTCGGCCCCGCCCCCCGCTCCCATGTCACTGGTTTTGATTGACAGCAGCGGGAGCCAATGGTTTCAGTCAATGGCTATCAATCTATCCAATGAGGACAGAAACAGCCGCTGGAGCCACTGGGCTTGTGCACATCACTGGATTGGCTCAAAAAAAAAATTAGAGGCTCTGGGGGCAACTGCAGCAAACAAGGGTTTCACCTTATTGCATAGAATGTGTAAGGCAGCTGGTCCGACAGAAGCTGGCTTTTTGGCCGGCCTCTGTCAGACGAGCATACTGCAAAACCAGCAGCCAACAAGCTCCCGATCAGCGGGCGCTCTCCTCCAATGGGTGAGAGCGCTGACCGGAGTGATCTGGCGGGGGGTGGGCTGTCCTCCTGTTGGAACACAAATGAACATCAGGGGTGATCACTGTACTAACATTGGATAGTTAGTACAGCGGCTGCGACTCTGATAGGAGCTGACAAATTTTTTTAGTTCAACTTGCTGGGTTGAATGAAAAAAACGATGTAGCTCCGCAGGAGGGAAGAGACCCAGAGGTCGAGGCTGCAGCAGGCTAATTGCCACCTAATCAGTGAGGTAAGGTCCTCACTATTATTTGTTTGCTTTATAATGTCTGGGATGGGAGCCGAGTCGCTGCACAATGGGCCTCTGGGTTGTATTTGCCCCCTGGGCCAAAAGTTGCCAGTCCTCCCCTGCTTATTCACATAGGCCTTTTTGTCATTCTCCTGAACGATTGCGGGTGGCCGGCGGCCATCGCGCCCGCCGGACCCGCTTATTGGCTCCCGCTGTGTCCAATCACAGTGGGAGTGTGGCTCCGGTGACGCGTGCGCACCCCCTACATAAAACATATACAAAGTGAAAGGGAGGGGTGACTGTTGGATCAAAACGTGAATAGTGTCCTACACCATGTGACAAACACACACTGTGAATACAAATTAATGTTAATGATGTGATCTTCAAGTGAGGAAATATTGAATATGTTTTTATCACTTATTGAATATTAATTATTTGGTTATTGATCGGCAGTTATTTATAAAGCTATTATTCATTCATGGGATTCATATTTTTTTCATTGTCTTATCATTTTACAACACTTATATCTCACAGCGCAACACTTTATTTGTATCTTCCATTTTGCTATAGCTTAGGTATTGGCTAAAATTGTGTTTTCTGGCAGTTTGAGGTCATTTAGATTGTTATTGAAGATAGCGCGAGAGTTTTACATTACACATGTAGCACTACTACCTTGGGAGCTGCTGGTTACGGATTCCCCTGGGTTACCCATAGCAACAACTTGACAATATAGCATATTCTAAGTGCTTGGCTTAGTCAGAAAACAGTCCAGGGTTTTTTTTTTTTTTTTTTTGTTTTATTTGAGAACTGGGATAGGAGAAGGGATAAGTGGGAAACTCCAACTGAATAAACTATTCATAATTGCTGGGATTTCTATGTAATGCTGAGTGCGGCAAGGCCGCTGCTTCACCTTGCCACTTTAGTGAAGAAGAAATACTGAACCGTACTGCACTGTGAGTCACTCTTCAGGGTCCTACTTGGCTCCCCATTTGTCCCTACTCTTCAGGGTTCTGAAACTGTCACATCCTTTACTCTGACACTCTGCGTGAGCTGGCCCCTTGATCCTCTGACTTCACTGGAGTGGTCCCCCTTCCTCGGCAGACCCCTTGGCAAGTCCCCTGGTACTCACGGACACTGTTTTTCCCGGAAGACTCTGCCAGCAGCTCCATTTTCAGCTCCACTGGATCCTCTGCTACTCAGCTCCACACCTGGTTCACTAGGCTGACCGCCTAAGACCACCTTCCTCTTACAGCAGGAGGAGAGACACGCCGTCAGCCTCCTCCCGGGACTCTGCTTCCCGTCAAAGACCCCTTGTCACATATCCCCCTGGCATTTATGAGCAATTCCAGGATGCACTGCAAGAATGCCCTCCGACTGGGACTCCCACAAAAGCCAATGTGTCACTGGTCAGGTTTCCTCCACTGTCCAACAGGTTCCCCTATTGGATGCAGAGGGGACACTCCCTTAGACCCAGTGAATCACACCTGGGAACATGCAACAGGCAACCTAATAGATCAAGCTCTCCTGATAGGCAGATGGAGCATACAATGCTTGGAACCTAGCACCTAACTAGGAGGGTTTCAGGAAGAATATTCCCAGTGACCCTGTGTGGTGCTTTGTGTACTCTTTCTGCAGTGAGCTTTCTAACATGAGTTCAGTTCCAGTGATTTCTGCATTGCATCAGTAGGACTCTGAATGCTTTCAGTTATTACCTGAAATTGCTTTAGAAAAAAAAAAGTAAAAATATCTGTTTCAACCTTTCCTAACCAGGTCCTTCAATTTCTGACTACTGTACAAAGAAAAAAAAAAGTAATATGTTTACTGCTAAATTTCAGCACTGGCTGGAGCCCAGAGGCAGATCTGCTGCAGACGCAGTGACTTCTGACTTCAGTGACTTCTGAAGATTTAATAACACCAGGAACATAGGAGATGAGAAGTCAACCATACAGAGAGATTTTATGGGTCTCCGCTCTAATTTGAGGCATTTCATCTATTTATTCGAGCTGACTGTGAGCGAAATGAGAAGAAATAGGACAAGAGCTTCGGCTAAATGGTCTCTACAGTGCTTCATCGTTCTACAAACGAAAGTCATCAGATGTAGCGTGTTGGGCTAATGATGCAGACCAAATGAACAAGCTCGGCTTGTGTGCCACCCGTTACTCTACAAGGGGCTTACAATTACTTCATCCAATGTCTCCACCATCATTCCGTTCTCCTGTTCTAATTTCCTGCACCCTTAACCCCTTCACGCCGACGTAAAACAAATATGCATATTCGAGTATCTCCCTTTGTACTGGGACACAGATGACGCTTTTCCACTGCATGGAACCGAACGGTTTGGCTCGCTTGGGTGCTTTTCCGCTGCATGGTACTGCATGGTACCGCATGGTACGGCGTTGGAACGGTTCGGTACGGTACGGTACGGTACGGCGGCTCTTTTCAATTACATGGAACCGAACGGTGCGGCTCGCTTAAACAGTACCACCTCGGTTGTGTTTCCAAGAGGGCCGTACCGGTACCATATCCCACAATCCTTTGCATGCAGCCTTGACTGTTTGTCACTACTAGCCACTGATTGGTCAGAGAATCGTTGTTATCCCACCCACTTACTATTAGTGGAAAAGCAAACAGTTCTAACACCGTACCATGCGGTACCATGCAGTGGAAAACCAAACCGAGCCAAGCAGGGCCAAGAGTGGAGCCGAGCCGGTGTTCCGTGAAAAAACCATACCCGTGAGAAAACCATACCCTCGTCACTTCCGGTGCACCTACGGAGGGTATGGATTTCTCACGGTAGTTACATTTGCCGCGGTTACATTAAAACAGCTCCTCTGCAACGTGAATCATCTCCGCTCCTTCCCCTGTCACTGCCCTGATCTCGGCTAATAAATATAAAAGCGGATCACGGAGCCGACATCTCCGTCATTTCGAATTCATACAACCGCCACCGCTTATATATTTACTAGCCGACATCAGGGAAGTCACAGAGATAGCAGAGGAGATGATTGATGTTGCAGCCGAACTGTTTTTATGTAACCGCCGCAAGTATAACATTATACACACTTCCGTAATATTTTCATACCCTCCGAGCATGCGCAATTCTCAACTTCACAGCTGTTCAATGGTGTTTTCGGGGCTCTGAGCATGCGCACTGCTACGCTGCTCAGCTGTTTTGGACAGGAAGTGACGAGGGTATGGAAATCTAACGAGGTGTGGAATTCTAACGTTACACCGGTAATTGCAGTGGAAAAGTGCCAAGAGACTGGTGTCTCACCGTGAGCCCGGGGCCCCCGTACTAATGATCGGGACCCGGAACTTGAGATATTGGGTCACCTGATTGCTCTGATTGTCTCTGATTGACTATTACAATGATCATTCACTGTGAAGCCCGCCCCCGTGTTTTCTTTCTCTGTGAATAGAGGAGAGCGATGAATCATATCACTCTCGCTCACCTTGCAGAGAACGAAAAAAAAAGTTAAATAATAGTAATTTAAAAAAATAAAATAAATAAGCGCTGCGCAATCTTAACCACTTCTGGACCAGAAGGATTTGCCCCCTTAATGACCAGGCCATATTTTGCGATTCGGGACTGCGTTATTTTAACGAACAATTGCGCGTTCGTGCGACGCTGTACCCAAATGAAATTGATGTCCTTTTTTCCCACAAATAGAGCTTTCTTTTGGTGGTATTTTTTGCGCTATAAACAGAAAAAGAGCGAAAATTCAGAAAAAAAAAACAATATTTTTTACTTTCTGCTATATAACATTCCCAAGAAAAAAAATGTAAAAATCTAAATTTTTCATCCTTTTAGGCCAATTTGTTTTCTGCTACATATTTTTGTAGCCAATAAGCGTATTTTGATTATTTTGCACAAAAGTTATCGCGTCTACAAACTACGGCAAAGATTTGTGTCATTTTTATTTATTTATATATTTATTACTAGTAGTGGTGGTGATCTGCGATTTTTAGTGACTGAGACTGTGACACTGTGGCGGACAAATCGGAACCCTAACTGACATTTTTGACATTTTGGGGGAACCGGTGACATTACTATAGTAATCAGTGCTAAAAATATGGACTATTACTGTAATAATGACACTGGCAGGGAAGGGGTTAACCCAGGGATGATCAAAGGGTTAAATGTGTCCCTAGGGGGTGTTTTCTAGCTGGGGGGGGGGGGCTTGTGAAATGATCATAGAGACCTGTGATCCTATATAGAAGTATCACAGGCACTCTGTGATAACTTCAGAGAGAAGAACGGTCAGTTGTGTTTATAGCAGCAGCTAGCAGGTATCTTTTTTTGTTCTTTTTGTTAGGCGGCCGGCTTTCCGATAAAAGTAATCCTAGCAGCAGATTTGAAATTGGATCACTTTTATAGGCGACGGCAGAGGTGCCCCCCCCCCCCCCTCCGCCACTTCCCACCAATTTACAAGAGTCATCTGTAAACCCGGAAGCGGTCCGGCCGATGGCTAGGCAGGAAGTCAAGTGAGGGCAAGATGTCATGGTCAGGGATGATATACAGTAAACCCCCCTCCATTGCGGGGGTTACGTTCCGGACCCAGCCGCTAAAAAGTGAAATTCCGCGAAATAGAAAAACCCTATTAAAATGCATTGTAGGCATGTTTTTTTACTGTCACTGTACGTGTAAAGGCATTTTAAGGTCTTTAAACACACTTTTAAAACAATAGAAACTCATTTAAACACATAAAAGATACTAAGAGACAGAGCAAGAGCTATGGAAAACACAAAAATATTTCATTTTTAATGATTTATATAGTAAAATAACATTACAAAAAAAAAACGTGAATTACCGGGACCGCAAAAACTGAACCGCGATGGAGCGGGGGATTACTGTATTTAGTTCACAGCACACTGGGTAACTCTTTTTGCAATGCCGAAGAATGCAGGACAGGGCTCAGTGCTGCAGCTAGTGGTGATGTCTGCTAAATTGTCCCATGAACCACAAGTACCCCCTCAGCATTTAAGGGGCTATTCAGTGAGTCAAGCTGAAAGGTGCCATGCAGTGCTTCAGCTGGTCGGTCTAGGGGAGCCACACCGGAGCAGAAATTCTGGTAGGCCCAGAGGTGGTTCACTCCACGCCAGCTGGAGCCAGGAATAATGGTGTGCAATAATGGCACAAACCTCCTGTCTGCCCTTAGACAGGGCAAGTTAACACATGTGCCATACCTGCCATATGTCCTCAATTTGGTGGTGCAGCGTTTTTTAAATAAGTATCCAAGTTGGAAGATCTGCTGAAGTAAGCCAGTAGAATCTGTAGCTATTTCAGGCGGTCATACACAGCCAGTGCTCAGTTGACTGACTGAAATCGAAATTCTACTTGCCCATAAACCGCCTGATTTGTGACATGCATACCAGGTGGAACTTGACTTAATCAATGCTGCAGTGGCTGCACATGCAGCAGAGGGCCATCAACAAGTACCTGTGTGAGTATGGCACAATGACAGGCTCAGGCTGGCTCAGCTTTTTTTCCCCTCACCAATGGCTACTGATAAAGGATGCATGCACTGTACTGTCATCATTGGAGGAGGCTACAAAGAAGGTGAGCTGTGACAATGCATGTATCAGTGACACAACCCCTGTTGTGTTACTTCTGGAGCAGACTCTACATGGCATTATGGACAGGGCACTCGGGGCAGAGCAGCAGGAGAATGAAGAGGACTTCTTTTTCTCTCAAGGCCCACTTAATGCAGACACCATTCTTCCTACGCCACAGAACACACAAGAGGAAAGGGAGGAGGAACCACTGGGCTGAGAGGAGGCAGTTCCAGATACTGTAATCCTCAGTGACCCTGAGGAGTCTGCTTCTCATGCCTCCGAAAACGCGCGGTGCATGGGCTCCCTCATTTTTCTTTTTTTTTTTTCAATAAAAGCTTTATTGAACAACTGTAATAAACATGTACAGTATTAACAATAGCAGTATGACATTTGGTATAACTGTACAACAGGTACATAAATTACGACATCAAGTTATGTTGAATCAAAAATTAGTGCAACAACATTAAATATCTACGTCAACTCAAGAGGTACAGTGAGGGTATCTGAACTTGATACCCTCCCTCAGATGAGGCAGGACCAAAGACAAATGCCTGCCTCAAAGAAGGCCACTAGGGGCAGTGAAGGAAGCGAAGATAAGAATTATAGAAGAAGAAGAGTAAAGTGAAAGAAAAAGGAATTGGAAAAAAGAGAGGGGGGAGGGGGAGGTAATGGAGTGTTATTGACAAGTGATACTTGATCAGATAGCTCATTGTAGAAATGTGAGCTGAAGGTCCTGGTGGGATATGGAAGTTGGTTATGAGATTACTAATTCTCAGTCAATTTTTTGAAATCCGGGGAAAGAGTAAATATCAACCATGGTCTCTACATGTTATGGAAAGGTCCACTATTTTCTTTTTTGATGGCCAGAGTTTCCTCCATCTCATATGTGGAAGTTACCTTGTCTACCCAGTTCTTAGTCGTGGGAACGAATTTGGAATTCCAGTGTGTAGGTATAAGAGATTTGGCCGCGTTGAGTAGATGTCTCGTTAGGGACCTTTTGTATGACCTATATGAGAGTTTGTTGATGTGTAATAAGCAACTTGCTGCATTAAATTCTAAGGTAGAACCAGTAATATGTTTGATCAAAAGCACAATTTTATTCCAAAAGGTTTTGATTAAGTCACAATTCCACCAAATATGTAGAAAAGTACCTGTGTGAGCTAGACATCTCCAACATCTTCCAGAATACTGTGGAGACCACGTCTTCATTTTCCCAGGGGTTATGTACCATTGCGTGCGGATTTTATATGATGTTTCTTGAGTTTTTGTGCTCAGGGAGCATTTGTGTGTAAATACACAGGCTTTCTCCCATTCCCTGTCAGAAATTTTGCGTGATAACTCGTGTTCCCATAATTTCTTATATTTATCGACAAAATTCGACGACGGGGCTAGAAGCCACTGATAGGTCATCGATGTCGTTTTCGATATTGGGGTCTGTCTCTCACATATCCTCTCGAAAGCAGTTAGTTGTCTAGCCCACAGAGTTTTCTTTTTAATATTTTGAACAAAGCTGTGCAGCTGGATATAATTCCATTGGTTCATAGAGATGTTTTGGGGTTTTAGGTTGTTTAGTTCATAAAGAGATAGGATTTTTTGATCACGAATGCAGTGTTTAATGAGCAAGGGATGTTCAGCAGAGCATGTTATATTAAGACCCGGAACAAAGTCTGGATTGTGGGAAACCGGGGTTAGAGGGCTCAGGTTAGTGGATAGATTGTGTGACTTCGCCAACTTGTGATAGATGGTGAGGGTGGTGTTAAATAGGGGATGGTGTCTAACTTCAGGAGGGAAGTTGTGGGGGTCCGTCCATAGCAGGAACTGAGTCAGGTACCGAGAGCAATGCCTCTCCATGGCCACCCAGTCCTTTTGACTTGAATGGCAGTGCCAGTCGATCACTCTAGTGAGGTGAGTGGCTTGGTAATATTTATAATAATCCGGTACCCCCATACCTCCATTGATCTTGGATAATTGCATGTATTTTAGTTGTATCCTAGGCCTTTTGTTGGCCCATATAAATTTCCTTTGAATAGTCGTTAGTTTCCTGAAAAAGGAGGAAGGTATTGTGATGGGTAAAGCATGAAAAAGATAAAGTAGTCTAGGCAGGATGACCATCTTTAAGATGGCTGCTCTGCCGAACCACGAGAAGTGTTTGATGTCCCATTTACTCAGGTCATTGGTGATATTTTTCAGGATTGGGATAAAATTAGCCTCACAGAGGGCATCTAGATTTGGGGTAAGTTTGATACCTAAGTATTTAAGTGAGGTTGAATCCCATTTGTAGGGGCAATTAGGTTTAGTTAATTGTTTTATTTTGTCGGGGAGTGAAATGTCCATGGCTTCTGATTTGGAATGATTGATTTTAAAGTTCGATATGTATCTGAAGGTGCGGAAATGTAAGTTCAATTTTGGAATGGAGATATGTGGCTGTGATATATAGAAGAGGAGATCGTCTGCGTAAGCAGAAATTCCTCATTTTTCAAAGCCTGTGAAAGGACCCAAGAATATGTGGCATCAAGGAGAAGGATCACTATTGTTTGGCATCCCTCCTTGACCACCGTTACAAAGGGAAAGTCTCAGAACCCATCTTGTCCCCACAGAGGGAGTAAAAGATGAAATCTCTAAAGTACACCTTAAAGAGGAGTTTATGTAATGCTTTTCCCGACTCTGGTAGGTTACAGTCAGGTGGAAAACATAGTTTTGAGGCTTCTGTTGGTCAAGAGAGGTGCAGTGGAGTAGGAGGCTGCCTCAGTGATGCCTTTTCATTTTTTTTCGTCCTTGGCGGCCAGTGCTGTTAGTTTTCAGATCCCATCAGCAGCGTCTTCATCATATGGTGGGAGATTATCTAGGGGAGAAAACAGATATGGAGAGCTTTCCAGTTGACAATTCACTTGGTTTCTGGGTCATGAGAATATACCACTGGCAAAGACTTGCGTAGTATGCAATAGAGCTGCTGGGCTGCCCTGCATCCAGCGAGATTTCTGAACAGCCATTTAGTGCTGCCAGAGGTTTTGTGACAGATAAGAGAGCATGTCTGTCCATAGACCCCGTGAACCGGCTGACATTTATCAAAATGAAATAGCCTTAGATTAGCAGTAGCTATCAAGCCACTGATGCCGATGTCCCTGATTAATTGCTTTCTGGATCTTGAATCTCTAAAAGACTGTCTAGGCTGCCTAGCTTTGTGAGTGTTGATTTCATCTGGAAGACATTTTTTGGTGTAGGTGTCAGGGTACCAAAAGCAGGAGGACTCAAGGACCCAACATCCGTCAGAGCAGGTGAAGGGATCTAGGACCAAGAATCTCCACCAACACCTCACCTGGGCCTTTATAAATGAGCCAGTCCTTGTCTAAAGTGCTGTTTGATCTTCAGCTGCTACCAACGTCCCCGTGTTTCCTGTTCCCTGTGCTTTCCGGTTACCGACTCCGCTTGTTCCAGACCTGGCTCGCCCCCTGACTTTGACCTTGGCTTGTTTCATACCTCCCAACTTTTTGAGATGGGAACGAGGGACACCTATTAGCAAAAGTATGCAGGAATATGACACACCCCCATCCACGTCCCCTTTAAGGAGAATTATACAAAAACATTTTTAAAAAGTTTTTTTTTACCACTATTATTTTTTTACTTTTGAACCAATTTAGAAATTGGATGAAAGGTTTAGCACTGGGAAACACTTTTTGAAAGATAAAAATTACATTTTATATACAACTATATAGATCAGACCAAAATGAGGGACAAATGAGGAGGAAAGAGGGACAGAGGGACTTTGTTCCAAATCAGGGACTGTCACTCGAAATCAGGGGCAGTTGGGAGCTATGTTTTTTAACGGATCTCCTCTGCCTGCTACCCGTCTTGACTTCGGCTTCCACTTGACCTTGTCTCCTCTGCTACCCACCTGGCACCGAACCTTGGCTTGAATCGTCTACCCTCTGTCTCAATGACCCTAGTTACCTGCTATATCTCACCGGTACCACCTGCCTGCAGTAGCTCCACAGCACAACAGCGGTGTTCCTGAAGCCCTTTTCTGCAAGCAACTCTGCAGGTGACCTGTGCTACTTTGGGCCTGACTCCTCTTATCTCACCTCCAGGGGAGTCTGGAACTTAGCTGCAAGGGAAGCCCTGTCTCCATTGGCCTCCAGTATTGATACCCGATAGTAGGTTTCATGGGCACAATTACCACACAAAGACCAACTTTTCTATACCTGTTTGACAGGTGAAAATAATTAAAATTTTTGACAGCAAGGTCAATTCTTGATTTCATCAAGAGTACCTCTGTAGGGTTACGTTGTGAAGGCACCACAGACACCCAAAGGCCAATTTTTCTGCATCTGTTACTTCTATCCTAAGTGTGCAAAAGAGACATCATAATTTATCCAAAAAATCTCCAATCTTGTTCCAAGTGCGCAACATTGTGGCCTCATCATACAGACTGTCTCCGCAAGCCGTTGTTTATATAATAAAGAAAGCTTGAATGGAAAATGTACCATATTTATCGGCATGTAACACGCACTTTTTCCTCCCAAAAATGGAGGGCAAAGCTGCAGTGCATGTTATACGCCAATATCTAAAAAAACAAACAAAAAAAAACTCAGTCAGAGGGGGGCGGGCCAGGCTGAGGAGAAGGAAGAATGAGCGGTCTCTGTCATAGTAAGTCCCTCCTCCTATGATAGACAGCAGAGTGGCCGGGACGTGTGACGTCATAGGCGCCAGGGACTTCAGATGGCAGCGGCCGTTCATCCTCCCTTCTCCTCGGCCCTGATTTATAAATGCAATTATTGCAGCAGCAGCACACTACAAAGGTGCCACATTACAGGCAGACTAAGGGGACCCCCAGGCACTATATTTAAAGGAATTTTTTATTTTTATTGTTATTTCTCATTTTGAAGCTTTCACTTTAGGCATCAGTAAATCACTGCTCATTTAACCACATGCCGACCGCTCACATGGAGCGTACTACAGCAAAGTGGCTCGTTATCGTCCAGCGACGTAGGTCTACTTCATGGACTTCTCCCCTCGTGGGCAGCACGCACGCGCGCGCCGCCGGAGGCTTGCTCCCGCTGTATTCAGACACAGCGGGAGTCGGGCCAGGGGAGGAGCGGTGGTGATCACCGTCTCTCCTCCCCGATCATCGGGGATCGTGTGAGGAAATCCGCCCACTTGTGTAAACAAAGCGGGCGGATCTCCTATGACAGGCAGAGACAGATTACAGAATTCAGCATAGCTGAACCTGCGATCTGTGCCTGTGTCACTCAACCCCCTCCCCCCACACACGTCAGTAAGCACCAGGCATACATTAACCCCTTGATCACCAATAAAAAAAATCGCAGATCGCCGCCAGATCGCCACCATTACTAGTTAAAAAAAAACCAATAAAAATGACATAAATTTCCCGTAGTTAGTAGCTGCGATAACTTTTGCGCAAACCAATCAAAATACGCTTATTGCGATTTTTTTTTTACCAAAAATATGTAGCAGAAAACAAATTGGCCTAAAATGTTAAAAAATTTACATTTTTTGGGGGGGGAATTTCATATAAAAAAATGTGAAAAATATTGTTATTTTTTCAAAATTGTCGCTCTTTTTTTGTTTATAGAGCAAAAAGTAAAAATCACACAGGTGATCATATACCACCAAAAGAAAGCTCTATTTGTGGGGGAAAAAAGGACATAAATTTAATTTGGGTACAGCATCGCACGACAGCGCAATTGCCCATTAAATTAACGCAGTGCCGAATCGCAAAATACGGCCTGGTCAGGAATGGGGTAAAATCTTCCGGTCTTAAAGCGGTTAAAAATACGCTCATTGAGAATTCTTTTGTCAAAGACATGTAGCTAAATACATTTTGGCCTAAATATATGACAAAAATTGAATATATTGGATATTTATTAACTGTCAAAGTAGAAAAATATTGTTATTTTTTCAAAATTTTCACTTTTTCTTATTAATATCGCAAAAAATGAAAAGCACAGAGGTGAATAAATACCACCAAAAGAAAGCTCTGTTTGTGGGGAAAAAAAGGACGTACATTTCGTTTGGGTATGGCATTGCATGACCGCGCAATTGTCAGTTAAAGTCGCACAGTGCCGAATCGCAAAAAGTGTCCTGGACGTAAAGCAGGAAAATCCTCCGGTCCTAACGTGGTTAAAAATTATGTTTTGTTACAAACTTTTTTTTCATTGATACATGTCCCCCAGGGCAGTATCTGGACCCCCAACAACCATTGTATGCCCAATGATTTGCATATAATCCTTCAAAATGGGTACTTTTGATTTTTCCAGTTTGGGTCCCAATGGCTTCAATGGGGTTTGTTATTCGGTTCAGAACTTTTGCAATGTTCTAAAGTTCTGGTGCGAAACGAACAGAGGGTCGTTCGGCCCATCTTTACTCTAGAGCATGAATATTGTGTTCTAATGGTATCGGTGTCTAAATATAAAGATAAATGTAACAACTTTGAAATAATCATTTTTTTTGAGCAAGTCCATTAATTAAAAATGACTGGAGGTGAACACACAGCGGATCTGATGCCTCAAAGGCTATTTACAGACAAAGTGAAATTTAATTAACAAAACAATCTGCAAATGAACAAGTGTTGGCGTCTGTTTACTGACATATTAAAGGTCTCATTATAAGCCGCGCCAGCAGTTATTACATGGATTCCTTCTTTTCTCCAGAACACTCCGAAAATGCAAAGCTATTTTTAACCACTTGATCTCTGGAAGGAAGATTCACCCCCCTTCATAACCAGGCCATTGTTTGCAATACGGCACTGAGTTGCTATAACTGACAATTGCGCGATCGTGCAACACTAAACCCAAATATCCTTTTTTCCCACAAATAGAGATTTCTTTTGGTGGTATTTGATCACCCCTGCGGTTTTTATTTTTTGCGCTATAAACAAAAAACGACTGACAAACAAAATAACTTTCTGCTATAAAACACATCTAATTTAAAAAAATGTAAAAAATAGAATTTCTTCATAAATTTAGGCCAATTTGTGTTCTGCTACATATTTTTGGTTAAAAAAAAAAAAAAATCAACAAGCATATATAGATTGGTTTGCGCAAAAGTTATCGCGTCTACAAGCTACGGGATTTTTTTGGAACAACAAAGTGTATCGGTCCCAGGAATAACATCTACATCCACATCCTTTGATTAAACACGGAGAGCAAAAAAGGGGTGACAAGGAGATATTAATCTCCCACCCATAGAAAATGGACTTTAAAGGATGTAGAGTTATCACATATAAATGAGGTCTTAGACCTCCTGACCATATTCACTAACAACCAATTATTGGAATAATTGGTATAGTAAACCCATGGAGTTGTTGTGGGGTTACACTGTTCTAATGTGATAGATTTAATGATGTACCTTTTTTATCAATTTTGTATTTATAAAATGTATCTTTTTATATAGATTATTATCATATGATTTATATGTGATAACTCTACATCCTTTAAACTCCATTTACTACGGGTGGGGAAATTAATATATCTCCTAGTCATCCCTTTTTTGCTCTCCATATGAAAAGTTTCTTTTTTTTTTTACTAGTAATGGTGGCAATCAGCGACTTACAGTGGGACGGCGATATTGCGGTGGAAAAATCTGACACCTAACTGACACTTTTTTGGGGACCGGTGACACTAATACAGCGATCAGTGCTAAAAAATATGCACGGTCACTGTACTAATGACATTGGCAGGGAAGGGGTTAACATCAGGGCCAATCAAAAGGTTAAATGTGTGCCTAGGGAGTGCTTACTATCTGTGGGGGAGGCGCTTTTACTACTTGAAGACATGGATCTGTGTTCCTGTAAAGCAGGATTCTTATCTTCTGTACTCACAGAATGACAGTCTTGTGAGAATGATTGAAAGTTTTCAAAGAATGATTGGTGGGTTCTGGCGGGAATCGGGTCTGCAGGATCCGCTGATCAGCTCGGGCTGCGAGCCGCCCAAAACCAGGAAGTGCAGAATCGCTTGTATATAAGTGATTCTGCACAGAGCGGCCATCTTGTAGCAGTAAATCTGCTATGGGGCGGTCATAAAGCTGTTAACATGTGAAGGTAACTATAGGATGATGAAAAATACTCGATTCCTAGTAGGGATCACTGCAGCTTGTTGATTTCTGGGACAATAGATTTTTAATCATTTGCCAACCGCAATATGTACACTATATATATGTTGCAGTTTGCAAATGGTTTTACAGGGATTATGGCTGAAGCTATCAGCCATAACCCGGTATAGTTTTTCTCTTGAAAGCATTCAGAGTGGCTTATAAGCTGCTGGAATGCCAGTCCTCCCCACCCCCCTCCTTCTGCCGCTCGCCGGTGTCTCTCAGGCTTACCGTTTCCACCAGCTCACCTTAGAAAAGATCCAACGGTCTGGCCAGAGCTCCCATAGCCGATCTAAGAGTAGATCCACCTTGATCGACTCTATGGTTTTGGAGGACCAGACCGACATCATGACGTCACTTCCGCTCCAAGGTGGAAGTAGCCAATTTTTTTTTTTAAAGCAAAAGATAAAAAAATATATATATTTTTTGACCCCAGATCTCTTCATAAAGAGGACCTGTCATCCTTATTTCTATTACAACGGATGTTTACGTTCCACCTAATAGGAATAAAAGTGATGAAAAAAATAAAAAATTTAAGGGAAAGTGTAAAAATAAAAAAATAAAAAATATGAAGAAGGAGAAGCGAATGGATACGTAAGTCGCGCACACATATAGATACAGTGTTCACACCATACATGTGAGGTATCGCCGCAAACGTTGGAGCGAGAGCAAAAAATTCAGAGCTAGACCTCCTCTGTAACTCGAAACATGTAACCTGCAAAGTTGTTCAAAACGTCACCTATGGAGATTTTTAGGTACCGTAGTTTGTCACCAATCCACGAGTGTGCGCAATTTTAAAGCATAACATGTTAGGTACCTATTTACTCAGCATAACATAATCTTTCATATTATACAAGAAAATTGGAGTATATATTGTGGTTTTTTTTTTTTTTTTATTTATTTATTAAAGTATATTTTTCCCCCAAAAAAATGCGTTTGAAAAACCGCTACGCAAATACTGTGTGACATGAAAATTTGCAATGATCCTCATTTTATTCCCTAGGATCTCTGCCTAAAAAAAGATATATATATATATATATATATATATATATATATATGTATATGTATATATATATATATATATATATATATATATATATATATACATACAGTTTCTCACAAAAGTGAGTGCACCCCTGACATTTTTGTAAATATTCTATTCTATCTTTTCATGTGACAACACTGAAGAAATGACAGTGTACAGCTTGTATAACAGTGTAAATTTGCTGTCCCCTCAAAATAACTCAACACACAGCCATTAGGCCCCTTTTACACTAGCGGACCGTTCAGATCCGCCTGTCAGTTTTTCAGGTGGATCTGAATGGATGCCCCATGCATCTCTATGGGGAATTGGATGTCAGCGGAGACATGTCCGCTGACATCCGATCTGATCCTGTCCGTGAAATCCGGACAGATGGAAACCCTATTTTCCATCAGTCCAGGGGATCGGATCAGATGGGATTGGATAGAAACCGATAGGTGGTCTGTTCCCATCCGATTCCCCCATAGAGAACAGTGGGGACCTGACAGCTCTGTCTCCGTACATAGTGCGGAGACAGAGCTGCCATCCGCCTGCTCAGTGGGGGATCGGCGGATCAATACCCCGCTGAGATAAATCGAGCCTGCCGACAGACTCCCTTGTGTGAAAGGGTCCTTAACCTCCCTAGCGGTATGATTCTTTCGGATTTTAGGTGCTGAAAGCGGTGTAATTCTTGTGAATGGGCAGCCCAAACCAACTGTATTCACTATATATATGTATACATATATATATATACGTATATATACACATGTGTGTATATATATATATATATGTATACGTATATATATATATATATATATATATATATATATATATATATATATATATACATACACATAAAAGTACAGTAAAACTGCAGGAAAGGGCACTGGGGGGCAAACTAATCTTTTTTATTTTGAACTGTATCAGTGTGTTTGGTGTGTTTTACATTTGAATTTGCCACCGGTTCCACCCCCCTGCGAACGTCACGTCGCAGGAGACTGAAGCCGAGGCACGGAGAGGATCGGGAGGAAGATCCGCCGATAGACACCGCCGGGACACATCGCTGGATCCCGGTGACAAGGTAAGTAACCCCGCTTTCAGGATCCAGCGATGCTTCTGGCGGTACCCCGAGTGTGACTCGGGGTTACCGCTTTTGGCTCTGAAATTTAACCCTGAGCCACGCTCGGGAATACCGCTAAGAAGGTTAATGTCTAAACCACTGGCAACAAATGTGAGTACACCCCTAATTGAAAATGTCTAAATTGGGCCCAGAGTATCAATATTATGTGTGGCCACCATTATTTTCCAGCACTGCCTTAACCCTCTTGGGCATGGAGTTCACCAGAGCTTCACAGGTTGTCACTGGAGTCCTCTTCTACTCCTCCATGATGACATCACAGAGCTGGTGGATGTTAGAGACCTTGCCCTCCTCCACCTTCCAGTTGAGGATGCCCCACAGA
The DNA here is from genome assembly GCF_965119305.1 of Pelophylax lessonae. Lineage (NCBI taxonomy): Eukaryota > Metazoa > Chordata > Amphibia > Anura > Ranidae > Pelophylax > Pelophylax lessonae. Next base: position 319,157,319 of record NC_138773.1, read on the forward strand.
TGCTCAATAGGGTTTGGGTCTGGAGACATGCTTGGCCAGTCCATCACCTTTATCCTCAGCTTCTTTAGCAAGGCGGTGGTTGTCTTGGAGGTGTGTTTGGGGTCGTTATCATGTTGGAATACTGCCCTGCAGCCCAGTCTCCAAAGGGAGGGGATCATGCTCTGCTTCAGTATGTCACAGTACATGTTGGCATTCATGGTTCCCTCAATGAACTGTAGCTCCCCAGTGCCGGCAGCACTCATGCAGCCCCAGACCATGACACTCCCACCACCATGCTTGACTGTTGGCAAGACACACTTGTCTTTGTACTCCTCACCTGATTACCACCACACACGCTTGACACCATCTGAACCCACTAAGTTTATCTTGGTCTCATCAGACCACAGGACATGGTTCCAGTAATCCATGTCCTTAGTCTGCTTGTCTTCAGCAAACTGCTTACAGGCTTTCTTGTGCATCATCTTTAGAAGAGGCTTCCTTCTGGGATGACAGCCATACACTGACAGGCTGACCCCCCACCCCTTCAACCTCTGCAGCAATGCTGGCAGCACTCATACATATATTTCCCAAATACAACCTCTGGATATGACGCTGAGCATGTGCACTCAACTTCTTTGGTCGACCATGGTGAAGCCTGTTCTGAGTGGAACCAGTCCTGGTAAACCTCTGTATGGTCTTGGCCACCGTGCTGCAGCTCAGTTTCAGGGTCTTGGAAATCTTCTTATAGCCTAGTCCATCTCTATGTAGAGCAACAATTCTTTTTTTCAGATCCAAATAATTCTTTGCCATGAGGTGCCATGTTGAACTTACAGTGACCAGTATGACAGTGTGAGAGCAATAACACCTGCTCCCCATTCACACCTGAGACCTTGTAACACTAACGAGTCACATGACACCGGGGAGGGAAAATGGCTAATTGGGCCCAATTTGGACATTTTCACTTAGGGGTGTACTCACTTTTGTTGCCAGCGGTTTAGACATTAATGGCTGTGTGTTGAGTTATTTTGAGGGGACAGCAAATTTACACTGTTATACAAGCTGTACACTCACTACTTTACATTGTAGCAAAGTGTCATTTCTTCAGTGTTGTTACATGAAAAGATATAATAAAATATTTACAAAAATGTGAGGGGTGTACTCACTTTTGTGAGATACTGTATATACGTATTGCAGTCGGCAAGTGGTTAAGGTGCTGGGCAAACTGTTGGCAATGTATAAATCATGTATAATAATATTAATAATTATTGTTTGTGTGCCCTATAAAACCTTTCTAGAAAGTTGTGCCTACCATTGTGATGACATGTGTCACCTAATAACGATCAGGTACAATTAATTTCCATTCCACAAATAACCAGGGACATCAAATAAATGTACACACGTCAGGATTCAATCCTTATATTAAAGAAACTGGCAATTACTATGACAGGCATTTGCATCTCAATAACATTCAGGTTACTGAAAAGTGAAAAAAAGTGTTCGCCTCCAACCGAGCGCAATAATTGGATTACTATCTGCTTTAAATCTTTAATCCTGGCTGATTTAGTGAGATAAATGTCCTGTAAATACTCTTAATACCCGGCTTAACCTTAAAAACAATCAGTGAGATTAAATTAAAAAGCCAGGCGTACGTGAGAAAGCGGTGCCGCATTTTTTTTCTTTTTTGTTTTTTTTATGCGCTGGAAAAGATTTCAGGTCCTGATCACATCTCTGTGTTGCTAAGTGCTGCCATAGATCAATATAATAAGCATAAAAAGCTTTTAAAATGTATAAATTGGAAGGGTACAAAATTAAAGGTTTATTAAGGTGCCAAAGAAACAGTGATAAAAAAATACATTTTTATCTCTAAAAACTTTTAGTTTTATTGATACAAAACATTAAAAGCCATAAATAATAGAAAGCTTTTACATGTTTGTCAAGCAGAAAATTCATTTTTTTTCTCAACATGTTTCGCTATATAGAAATGGCTTCCTCAGGAGGTATATCTCTGGATATTGCTCATGTAAACTGGCAAAACAGGAACATACAATTAGTTATTGCACAAAAAGTTTTTTCACATAAAGATAATTACAACTGTTTTTATATCAAAAGTATATGTATCAAGTCCTGTACTCTATTTCTACCTGTTCTCTTAATGTTGCCCAAAAAGTCTCCCAAAAATTCATTGTCCTCCGGGTGCATTACACCCCGCTTAGACTACATAAGATGGGTGGGCGGTCAGACCCCATGTGCGGAAGATGTAGGCAACACCAGGGGGATCTCATCAGTGGCGGCCCGTCCATTGGGGACGCAGGGGCGCTGCTCCCCCTATCTATGCATCCGGCCCCCTAATCTATATGCAGGGTGCCGGACGCTTGGATTTTTTTTTGAAGCACGTGATTAGAGCCAGAGACTCTAATAGGCTTCAAAAAAGGGTGGGCTCGGTGAGCCCACCGATTGATCGAAAGGAGAAGCTGTGCCATTGGCCAAGGAGGAGGAAATGGGAGGAGATGCAGGAGACTGAGGGGGAAGCTGCTGCTGCTGCTGCCGCCTCCGCCGCTGTTGCCTGCCTGCCCTGCACATGTCCAGGGTGAGTGAGCCGGGGACCCAGGGGGAGGTATAGTGTGCGGGCTGGTGTGGTTCGGGGGGGTATGGTGTGGTCCATCTGCTGCCCCCCCCCGGTCCATGGAGCACCAGCCGCCACTGGATCTCATCCATCTACTTTGGAGATGCCCAAAGCTCCATAGGTATTGGGGTGCAGTACTTGGGACGTAGGTATTCCAGGCGACAGTCCCTTTAGAGCCAATTCATTGTATCCCCGGGGGTTCTGGAAGAGGTTATCCCAGAGGAGATGGTTAGAATAGGATTCTCTAGAGCACTATTTCAAGCACGTAAACTCATCCTGTTGTGACAGAGTATTGTTCATCAGTCAGTTGTGAAAAATCCTATCAGCATCACAGGATTATAGATCAAATCAGATATCAGTCAGAGTATTTTTCATTGTTCAGTTGTGGAAAATTCTATAAGCATCACAGATCATTCATCTATAGGATTATAGCTTACATCAGATATCAGTGAGAGTATTGTTCATCGGTCACTTGGGTACATCCCATAAGCAGCACAGATCATCTATAGGGCTATAGATTACATCATATTAGGTCAGTGAGTATCTATTGGTCAGTGGCATATACCCTATATTGATCTGTATCAACATCATGTCCAAAAGGCTGACAAGGAGAGGCCAACTCTCACAGGCTACGAAAAGAGGGTAAGCAGCCTCTGTGTCCATTGTGAAAAGTGGCGGTCACAGTTGACATAGTGCATCCTCTGCAGGCGGGGCACACCCATCCTTAATTTCCGGTGCTGCCTGTGCTATTCAGCTACAACATGTGGAAGAGTTGGTGGAGTGGATCAATAAGCCGTCCTCATCCTCCTCGTCCTATGAAACCCATGTGCACAGTAATTTGACTTCCACCGCAGCTGCCAAAGCGGCCCATTCCACAACTTCCTTCTCCACAGCTACTCCTTCAGTTGCCCCATCATCATGTACGGAAGAGTCAACTGAACTATTCGATCATAGTGTCAGTGACATGCTGCTGGATGATGAATTTGAAAGCTGTGATGATGGTTCACAGGTTAGTGAAGGGAATAATATGAGACTAGAGAGATGGGGGTGACAATGGCGGACAAGAAACCAGCAGTCATGTTGCCACAGCTGAAGCATTTGCCAAGTTTGCTTGAGTGACGAGGTGGGAGGGGATGATGAGGTCACTGACTGTACTTGGGTGCCTGACAGGATAGAGGAGGGGGAGAAGGAGGGGGAGGATGAGGAGGATGCACAACTCCAATGAGGCAGGATGTGCTCCAGGGGCCGCCATAGCAGTAGCCAACCTATTGCGCCACAGCACAGAGCTCCACAGGTGCAGGGTGCTGCAAAATCCCTGCAGACTCCAAAAAGTTCATTAGTGTGGGCTCTTTTCAGCATCTGTGCAGTAGACCGCAGCTGTTTGCAACATCTGCCTAAGCGGATCAAGCGTGGCCAGAACACCAGCCACTTGGGCACCACATGCTTGGCAAGACATATGATGACCTGTCATGCAGTCCGTTGGCAACAGCACCTGAAAGAGGTACCAGATCAAAACAAACATACATCACCTTGCTCCTCATCTGTGATCTCTAACCCTACTATACCTCATGTCTTCTCAAATACCAGCATTATGAGGGATGATGGTATAGCAATGAGTAGCACAGAGACTTGCACCCAATCGACTAGCAGTACACCACCACTTGATTTGAGCACCAGGTAAATTTCACTACCCCAGTTTTTGAACCATAGAAAGAAATACTGTCCCAGCCATCCACATGTTCAGCATCTTAACCACTTAAGCCCCGGAGGATTTGGCAGCTAAACGACCAGGGGGTATTTTGCGATTCGGCACTGCGTGACTTTAACGGACAATTGCGCGGTCGTGCGACGCTGTACCCAAACGAATTTGGCGTCCTTTTTTTCCCACAAACAGAGCTTTCTTTTGGCGGTATTTGATCACCTGTGCGATTTTTTGATCACGCGCTATAAACAAAAAAAGAGCGTAAATTTTGCAAAAATAGCAATATTTTTCACTTTTTTTTATATGAAATTCCCCCCAAAAAAAAATGTAAAAATCAAACTTTTTTAACATTTTCGGCCAATTTGTTTTATGCTACCTATGTTTGGTAAAAAAAATCTCAAAAAGCGTATTTTGATTGGTTTGCGCAAAAGTTATTGCGTTTACTAACTAAGGGAAAGATTTTTGTCATTTTTGTTGTTTTTTTTTTTAACGCGTAATGGCGGCGATCTGCTATTTTTTTTTGCGGTACTGCGACATTGCGGCGGACAGATCGGACCCTTGACTGACATTTTTGACACTTTTGGGGTTACCAGTGACATTTCTACAGTAATCAGTGCTATATATATGCACTGTTACTGTAAAAATACACTGGTAGTGAAGGGGTTAACTTTATTTGAGAGGGAGGGGCTGTGTGTGTCCCTAGGGGCGTGATTCTTACTGTGATTGGCTGTGGCTTCAGCTGTATGCAGAGTGATCAACGGATCTACATAGTAGATCTGTATGATCATCTCTCATACAGAGGGGAGAATGACAGGCAGCTTGTTTACACAAGCTGCCTGACTTTCTCCCTCTCCCCCGCCGATCGCAGAGTGGCCGGCGGACATCGGGTCCGCCGGTCACACGCGCGGGGGGGTCCGTGACCACGCGGGAGCGCGCCTCCGGCGGCGCGCGCTCGCTCCCTAGACCCTCACAAGCTAGTGACGTAGCCCTACGTCACTTTGCCTGTGAGGGGCTGACCGCCGCCGTAGATAGTCGTGCGGCGGTCGGCAAGTGGTTAATGCTAGCTTGGCCAAATTGCTAGCATTACAGTTACTGCCTTTTTATCTGGTAGACTCGGCTCCCTTTCGCAAATTTGTGGAATGTGCTGCACCACAGTGGCAGGTCCCAAAAAGGCATTTCTTTTCACGTAAGGCCATTCCAGCTCTCCTCCATCATGTGAAATGTAGTGTTTTGGCCTTGTTGGACAAAGCATTTGGCAGGACGGTTCACATTACTGCTGACTCATGGTCCAGCAGGCATGGACAGGGACATTACAATTCTTTCTCGGCACACTGGGTAACTCTGCTGGCAACTGGTAAGAATGCAGGACAGGGTTCGTTGTTGAAGCTTGTTTTGCCACCACGCCTCCAAAAAGCTGGTGCTGGTTCTGCCACATCTGGATACTCCACCACCTACTCCTCCTCCTTCTCCTCCATATCCTCTTCTGCTCAATTGTCCTCTGAAGCAGCAGTGTTCCCTAAGAGTTCAAGGGGCTACGCAAGCAGTCAGGCTAAAAGATGCCATGCTGTGCTTCAGTTGGTCTGTCTAGGGGATAGGAGTCACACTGGGGCAGAGACTCTGTCAGCTCTGCAGGTGCAGGCTTAGAGATGGTTGACACCACGACAGCTTGAGCCAGTAATGGTTGTATGCGAGAATGGCACCAAACCTTCTCTCCGCCTTCTGACAGGGACACTTGACACATGTTCCATGCTTGGCACATGTTCTGAATCTGGTGGTGCAGCGTTTCTTGAGCAGATACCCAGACTTCCACGATCTCCTGAGGCAGACCAGTAAAGTCTGTGGCCATTTCCACCGTTCGTTCAATGCCAGTGCTTTCTTATCTGACATTCAACGAGGAATTCAACCTGCCCACCAACCGCCTCATTTGTGACATGCCCACCAGGTGTAACTCAATGTTGGCAATGCTGTACCTCTGTGAGTATGGCACAAGGACAGGGTCAGGGGAGCTTGGCTTTTTTTTGTCACGCCAGTGGCTTTTGATTAAGGATGCATGCATCATCCTGTCACCATTTGAGGAGGCCAAAAGGATGGTGAGCCGGGACGATGCATGCATCAGTGACACCTTCCCGCTAGTCTACCTGCTGGAGCACACGCTGCATGGAATCATGGACAGGGCACTTAAGGCAGAACAGCAGCAGGAAGAGGAGGACTTCCTTTTCTCACAAGGCCCCCTTTATGCAGATATCATTACTGTGGGGCCACAAAACACACAGGAGGAAGAGGAGGAGGAGGATGAAGATTTTGGAAGCATGGATGTAGAGGATAGCATACAGCAGTCTTCAAGGGATGGTTTTGATTCCCCAGAAACCCCAGGAGTTGTACATGGTTCGGGAGAGGTTGCTCCTGCTGACAATGTCATCCTTAGTGACCCAGAGGACTCAAAAGCTCATGCCTCCTCCAACTTACGATGCATGGGCTCCCTGATTCTGCAAAGCCTGTGAAAGGACCTGAGGATTTGTGCTATCAAGGAGAGGGATAATTACTGCTTGGCAACCCTTCTTGATCCACGTTACAAGGGTAAAGTTGCAGAGCTCACCCTGCCTTCGCAAGGGGGAGCAGAGGATGAAACATCTTGAGGAGGCCTTGAAAAAAAATTGTGTACCATCTTTCCAGACACTGGGAGGTCAATATTCTGTGGACGTGTTTCTGAGGCATCGTTCAGCCAAAGGAGGAGCGGTGGAGAAGGCGGCCGGTTGAACGTAGCCTTTAAACAGTTCTTTTGTCCTCAGCAGCATCCAGGGCTGTTAGGTTTAAGCAACCATAGGCAGCTTATTCCTCATATGGTGCATGATTATCTAGGCACAAGAGCAGACTTGGAGACCTTTCCATCTGAGCATCCACTGGCTTACTGGGTCTTGAGGATGGACCACTGGCCAGAACTTAATATGCAATGGAGGTACTGGCCTGTCCTGCTTCCAGCGTGCTTTCTGAACGGACGTTTAGTGCTGCTGGAGGTTTTGTGACGCAAAGAAGAGTGCGTCTGTCCACAGACTCGGTTGACCAGCTGACTTTCATCAAAATGAACCAGTCCTGCCTGGATCAACAAAGTCCTGCCTGGATCAACAAGAGCTATCAAGCCCCTGATGCTGATGTAACTGATTGAATTTGCTAGTGGTCTTCTGTCCCTTGAAGAATGCATATGCTGCCAATCCTATTAGTCTACCTTGATTCTGCTAGCTTCCAACAATGTTTTTGGTTTAGGTCACTACCAACCACCAAGGCCTAATTTTTCTGCACTTGTATGACAGGTGCATACAATTTAAATGTCGTATGTCATTTTTAACAGCAGGTCCTGTCTCTCTGCCCTGCTAACTGTGAGGGGTTACGGTGTTTAGGCACCACCTACAGCAATGGCCCAATATTCGGAACCTATATAGCTCATACAATTTCAAATTTGCATGGAATTCTTACCAGCAAGTCCCTTTCCCTCACCCAGCAAGAGTAACTGTGAGGGCCTGGTTACGGTGTTCAAGCACCACCTACAGCAAAGGCCCAATTTTTTAGCACCTGTGTAGCACATGCAATTTCAAATTTGTACGGAATTCTTACCAGCAGGTCCCGTTCCGGCATCCAGCAAGAGTAACTGTGAGGGCTTGGTTACGGTGTTCAGGCACCACCAACAGCAAAGGCCCAATTTTTGGCACCTGTATAGCACATGCAATTTCAGATTTATATGGAATTCTTACCAGCAGGTCCCGTTCCTGCACTCAGCAAGAGTAACTGTGAAGGCTTGGTTACGTGTTCAGGCACCACCAACAGAAAAGCCCAATTTTTGTCACCTGTATAGCACATGCAATTTCAAATTTGTATGGTATTCGTACTCTTGCCAGGTCCCGTTCCTGCACCCAGCAAGAGTAACTGTGAGTGGTTGGTTACGGTGTTCTGGCACCACCAACAGAAAAGGCCCAATTTTTAGTACCTCTCTGACAAGTACATGCGATTTGAAATTTGTATGGATTTTTTTAGCAGCAGGGCCCGTTCCTGCACCCAGCAAGAGTAACTGTGAGGGGTTACGGTGTTTAGGCACCACCAACAAGCAAGGCCCAATTTTTCTGCACCCATATGACAAGTACATGTGATTTGAAATTTGTATGTATATTTGTATATGACATGCTTTGGTTTAGGAATGCCAGTATTGCTGCAGCAGGCTACATACATCGTAGAGATGCACTACTTTACAAGCACATTCAGGGGACCCCCCAGGCACGATATTTGAAGGAATTTTTCATTTTTATAGTTTCACTTTAAGCCTCATTAAAATCAGTAAATCACTGCTCCTTTAAAAACAATCATTTTTAAAAACTTTTTTTTTCATTTCTACATGTTCCCCAGGTCAATGCCCAGACCCCCATACACTTTTTTTGGGGCAATAACTTGCATTTAAGCCTTCAAAATGAGGCTGTTTGATTTTCGAGGTTTGAGTCCCATAGACTTCAATGGGTTTCGTTTATTCAAAGGAACTTTCCTCTGTTCGTGGTGTTCTGGTGCGAACCGAACCAGGGGGTGTTCGGCTCATCACTACTCATTACTAACCTTTGGCTTGTTTATTGACTATGCTTCTGCTTGATACATACCTTCTATATCTGCTACTGGACCCCGACTTGCTCACTCCCTGGTAGGGCAATCCTGAGGACCACAACCTGGTACTAACAGGCAACAAAACCTTTCTCCACCATCAGGAGCTCTGGTGAACACTGGTTAGTGCTTAAACACAGCACCTAGGGTGAATCCATTTCATCCACCAGAATGACCTGCTTGTGTACTTATTTAGCTGGTTGGTGTGAGCCCCTCTACTGCTATAGCTACTGGTCTCTGAGCTTGACCCCTGATCGTGACAGGCTGTTCTAGCAGCTGGATTTACTGTAAAGACACTGGTACTACACCACTACTCCAGTGATCTCCATTAGCTTCCGGGACCCATGCCGATTGGCTGCCCTGCTGCATCCTAAAGTTGGCCGCTTAGCACAGGCGCCATTCAGAGATTGCCTTTTACTTTCTCAGTGAATAACGAAAATTCTTTTGACTGGATGAGGTTTAGATGTATTGCTCTCCACCTTGTCTGTTTAGAGGATGCTTTACATTTATTGGGAAAATACAAAGCATTCTCTGAACAGCGCTGCTGCCCAGTGGCCGATCTCCTGTGTTTACAATGCAGCAGGGCAGCCACTCAGCACATGACCTGAAAGCTAGTGGGATGTAGTAGCGGTGTAGTAGCAGTGTCTACTACAGTGATTTCTAGCTTTTTGAGGGATCCCACAGGTATGGTATATCCATAGTTACAGTATTTACATTGATCCAGCCTAGGCCAATGTGTGTTAAAATATCCATACCTGGAATTCTTCTTTGGGTTAACCAACATTATCTGATATTGCTAAATTTGGTCTGAGTATTTTCATCATTTTGAATAGAGTTGAGACATATTAGAATTTGTTTCAGATTTTTTACTGCTCTCCAGGTCTCTATTAGAGCTATGGGCTTTTTTTCAGCAGGAAAGCAGGGGAGCACCCCCAGCACTGAATGTATGTAATGGCAAAGGGTGCTGGGGTGTAGTGGAGGGTCTTTTCACGCTGGCTGCTGGGTGATCTATTGTCGCTGGGAGGATCTATTGGTGCGGGCAGGTCCATTTGTTGCTGGGGAAGTCTGTTGTTGCTGGTGGGGATTTATTGTTACTGGGGTGGGTTTACTGTTGCTGGGAGGAATCTACTGTTGAGGGAAGGGTCTAATATCCCAGCTGAAAGATCTATTGTTGCTGAGTGATATTTTTTTGCAGGGGAATCTACTGTTGCTGGCTGGTGTTCTGTTACCGGGAGAGTCAATTGTTGCTGGAAGGAATCTACTGATGAGGGAGGGGTCTATTATGGCTGCTGAGCAATCTATTGTTGCTGGCATTCATCTACTGTTGCTGGAGTGGATCTATTGTTGCTGGGTGGTATTTTTTTGCCTGGGGGTCTATTGTTGCTGGGTGGTATTTTGTTAAAAGGAATCTATTGTTGCTGGGAGGGATCTACTGTTGAGGGATGGGTCTATTATGGCTGCTGAGAGATCCATTGCTGCTGGCAGGGGTCTATTGTTGCTGGGTGGTATTTTGTTGCAGAGGGGGTCTGCTGTTGCTGGGTGGTATTTTGTTAAAAGGGACCTATAATGGCTTGGAGGATCATTTGTTGCTGCTGGGGGTCTATTGTTGCTGGGGGAGTCAACTGTTGCTGGAAGGGATCTACTCATAAGGGAGAGGTCTATTGTTGCTGGCTTCTGGGAGATCTATTGTTTCCGGCAGAGGTCTGTTGTTGCTGGGGTGGATCAATTGTTGCTAGGGGTTCTATTTTTGCCAAATGCACAGGGATCTATTTTTACAGATTTTCTTGTTATTACAAATTCTATACGAATTGCTTAGCACCTCAAAATGATACGTGGTTCTGTATTCTCTACAAGGAGAGGTACTTGGAGGTGGGTAGAGGGTGAAACCAAGGGATGGTGCTCAGAGGTGGAACCAAGGAATGGTGCTTGGAGGTAGGTAGGGGGTGGAACCAAGGAACGGTGCTCGGAGGTGGAACAAAGGAAAGGTGCTCGGAGGTGGGTATCGGGTGGAACCAAGGAACGTGCTTGGAGGGGAAACTGAAGAATGGTGCTCAGATGTGGGTAAGGGGTGGAACCAAGGAGCCGTGCTTGGAGGGGGGTAGGGGGTGAAACCAAGGAACAGTGCTCAGAGGTTGGTAGGGGGTGGAACCAAGGAATGGTGCTCAGAGATGGAACTAAGGAATAGAGATGTATAGAACTGTTCGCCGGCGAACAGTTCCCGGCGAACTTAGCATGTTCGCGTTCGCCGCTGCCGGCGAACATATGCGATGTTCGGTCCGCCCCCCATAAGACATCATTGAGGCAAACTTTGACCCTGAACTTTACAGTCAGCAGACACATTTCCAGCCAATCAGCGTACCTCCCTCCCACACCCTCCCACCTCCTATAAATAAGCAAGGGCAGCATCCATCTTAGATCATTCTGAAGCGTGTGTGTAGTGAGAGTAGGGAGAGCTGCTGCTGCTGCTGCTGCTGCTGCTGTTAAGCTAGGGACAGTTGTTAGTCAGTGTTCCTGGTCTTGCAGTGTTCTTGGTCCACTACTGCTGTAATATCAGCACCCCAAAAAGCCCTTCTAAGGGCTGGTATTTGTGTTTTTTTTTTTTTTTAATATATATATATGTATATATACCTAGCGTCCCCAAAAGCCCTTTTAAGGGCTGGTAATTGAGTTGTTTCTTCTTATATATATATATATATCTATATCTATCTAGTGTCCCCAAAAGCCCTTTTAAGGGCTGGTAATTGAGGATTTTTTTTATTTATATATATATATATATATATATATATAGTGTCCCCAAAAGCCCTTTTAAGGGCTGGTAAGGTAATAGAGTTTTTTCTTTATATATATATATATATATATATATATATCTATTGTACACTGCAGTTGCCTGCCCGCTGTGTGTGAGAGGCCACAGACCTACCACAGACTGTACTGTGTGCACACCACACTCATTTCGGGTGGCACAGGCACAGTACCTTGCATTTTAAAAAATATTTTTTTTTCCTCTGTCATAATTGCAGTGAGTGCTGTGTCAGGTCCACAGAGTGCACTGTACCCACTGCAGTGCACTGCCCACCACTGATATATATACGGTGGCACAGCATCTTGTTGCAATAAATTGAAAAAAAAAAATATTTTTTATTATTGCAGTTGCCTGGGCTGCCAGTTACTGTCAGGTCCACAGAGTGTACTGTGCCCACTGCAGTGCCACTGTGTGCCCACCCACCACTGATATATAAGGTGGCACAGCAGCTTGCAAAGTAAAAAAAAATATATATATTTTTTAATTGCAGTTGCCTGGGTGCCAGTGACTGCTGTCAGGTCCACAGAGAGTGTACTGTGCCACTGCCCACCCACCACTGATATATAAGGTGGCACAGCAGCTTGCAAAGTAAAATAAAATATATCTTTTTTAAAATTGCAGTTGCCTGGGTGCCAGTGACTGCTGTCAGGTCCACAGAGAGTGTACTGTGCCACTGCCCACCCACCACTGATATATAAGGTGGCACAGCAGCTTGCAAAGTAAAAAAAAATATATATTTTTTTAAATTGCAGTTGCCTGGGTGCCAGTGACTGCTGTCAGGTCCACAGAGAGTGTACTGTGCCACTGCCCACCCACCACTGATATATAAAGTGGCACAGCAGCTTGCAAAGTAAAAAAAAATATATATATTTTTTAAATTGCAGTTGCCTGGGTGCCAGTGACTGCTGCCAGGTCCACAGAGAGTGTACTGTGCCACTGCCCACCCACCACTGATATATATGCCTGCAAAAGAAAAAGCCAGCCGCAGAGAAGCCGTATTCCTGAAAATATAAGAAAAATGCTTTTTTTTAGGGGTTCTGGACATGCTACAGAGCTGAAACTTGACAGGTACACTTTTTAGACCCCCCAGACACTAAATACAAAAAATGACATGCCTGCCTAAAAAAATGCCCGCTAAATGCCTGCAAGAGAAAAAGCCAGCCGCAGAGAAGCCGTATTCCTGAAAATATAAGAAAAATGCTGTTTTTTAGGGGTTCTGGACATGCTACAGAGCTGAAACTTGACAGGTACACTTTTTAGACCCCCCAGACACTAAATACAAAAAATGACACACCTGCCTAAAAAAATGCCCGCTAAATGCCTGCAAGAGAAAAAGCCAGCCGCAGAGAAGCCGTATTCCTGAAAATATAAGAAAAATGCTGTTTTTTAGGGGTTCTGGACATGCTACAGAGCTGAAACTTGACAGGTACACTTTTTAGACCCCCCAGACACTAAATACAAAAAATGACATGCCTGCCTAAAAAAATGCCCGCTAAATGCCTGCAAGAGAAAAAGCCAGCCGCAGAGAAGCCGTATTCCTGAAAATATAATAAAAATGCTGTTTTTTAGGGGTTCTGGACATGCTACAGAGCTGAAACTTGACAGGTACACTTTTTAGACCCCCCAGACACTAAATACAAAAAATGACATGCCTGCCTAAAAAAATGCCCGCTAAATGCCTGCAAGAGAAAAAGCCAGCCGCAGAGAAGCCGTATTCCTGAAAATATAAGAAAAATGCTGTTTTTTAGGGGTTCTGGACATGCTACAGAGCTGAAACTTGACAGGTACACTTTTTAGACCCCCCAGACACTAAATACAAAAAATGACATCCCTGCCTAAAAAAATGCCCGATAAATGCCTGCAAGAGAAAAAGCCAGCCGCAGAGAAGCCGTATTACTGAAAATATAATAAAAATGCTGTTTTTTAGGGGTTCTGGACATGCTACAGAGCTGAAACTTGACAGGTACACTTTTTAGACCCCCCAGACACTAAATACAAAAAATGACATGCCTGCCTAAAAAAATGCCCGCTAAATGCCTGCAAGAGAAAAAGCCAGCCGCAGAGAAGCCATATTCCTGAAAATATAAGAAAAATGCTGTTTTTTAGGGGTTCTGGACATGCTACAGAGCTGAAACTTGACAGGTACACTTTTTAGACCCCCCAGACACTAAATACAAAAAATGACATGCCTGCCTAAAAAAATGCCCGATAAATGCCTGCAAGAGAAAAAGCCAGCCGCAGAGAAGCCATATTCCTGAAAATATAAGACAAATGCTGTTTTTTAGGGGTTCTGGACATGCTACAGAGCTGAAACTTCACAGGTACACTTTTTTTATTTTTATTTTTTTTTAATTTTTCCAATAATTGGCTCTCTATCAAAAAATTATAATTTTTAAGAACTTTTTTTTGCGTGATCCCTCTCCGGCATGCCACAGTCCAGGTGTTAGTCCCCTTGAAACAACTTTTCCATCACTATTGTGGCCAGAAAGAGTCCCTGTGTGTTTTAAAATTCGCCTGCCTATTGAAGTCTATGGCGGTTCGCCCGGTTCGCGAACATTTGCCGATGTTCGCGTTCGCCGTTCGCGAACGGCGAATTTTAGGTTCGCGACATCACTACTAAGGAATAGTGCTCGGAGGTAGGTAGGGGGTGGAACCAAGGAATTGTGATTGGAGGTAGGTAGGGGGTGGAATAAAGGAACTGTGCTTGGAGGTGGGTAGGGGTGGGTAGGGGGTGGAACCAAGGAGTGGTGCTCAGAGGTGGAACCAAGGAACAGTGCTTGGAGATGGGTAGTGGAGTGAAACCAAGGAACGATGCTCAGATTTGGGTAGGGATGGGTAGGGGGTGGAATCAAGGAACAATGCTCAGAGGAGAGTAGGGGGTGGAACAAAGAAACCGTGCTTGGAGGTGGGTAGGGGGTGGAACAAAAGAACTGTGCTTGGAGGTGGGTAGGGGGTGGAACCAAGGAACGCTGCTTGGAGGTGAAACCAAGGAACAGTGCTTGGAGATGGGTAGGAGGTGGAACCAAGGAACGATGCTCAGAGGTGGGTAGGGGGTGGAACCGAGAAACTGTGCTCAGAGGTGGAACCAAGGAACGATGCTCAGAGGTGGGTAGGGGTGGAACCAAGGAACGGTGCTCGGAGGTGTAACAAAGGAAAGGTGCTCGGAGGTGGGTATTGGGTGGAACCAAGGAACGTGCTTGGAGGGGAAACTGAAGAATGGTGCTCAGAGGTGGGTAAGGGGTGGAACCAAGGAGCGGTGCTTGTAGGTGGGTAGGGGGTGGAACCAAGGAACGGTGCTCAGAGGTGAAACCAAGGAACAGTGCTCAGAGGTTGGTAGGGGGTGGAACCAAGGAATGTTGCTTGGAGATAGGTAGGGGGTGGAACAAAGGAACCGTGCTTGGAGGTGGGTAGGGGTGGGTAGGGGGTGGAACCAAGGAATGGTGCTCAGAGGTGGAACCAAGGAACAGTGCTTGGAGATGGGTAGTGGGGTGAAACCAAGGAATGATGCTCAGATTTGGGTAGGGATGGGTAGGGGGTGGAACCAAGGAACAATGCTCAGAGGAGGGTAGGGGGTGGAACAAAGAAACTGTGCTCGGAGGTGGGTAGGGGGTGGAACAAAAGAACTGTGCTTGGAGGTGGGTAGGGGGTGGAATCAAGGAACGGTGCTTGGAGGTGAAACCAAGGAACGGTGCTTGGAGATGGGTAGGAGGTGGAACCAAGGAACGATGCTCAGAGGTGGGTAGGAGGTGGAACCGAGGAACTGTGCTCAGAGGTGGAACCAAGGAACGATGCTCAGAGGTGGGTAGGGGTGGAACCAAGGAACGGTGCTCAGAGATGGAACCAAGGAATGGTGCTCGGAGGTGGGTAGGGGTGGGTAGAGGTGGAACCAAGGAACAGTGCTCAGAGGTCGAACCAAGGAATGGTGCTCGGAGGTGGGTAGGGGGTGGAACCAAGGAACGGTGCTCAGAGATGGAACCAAGGAATGGTGCTCGGAGGTGGGTAGGGGTGGGTAGAGGTGGAACCAAGGAACAGTGCTCAGAGGTCGAACCAAGGAATGGTGCTCGGAGGTGGGTAGGGGGTGGATCCAAGGGATGGTGCTCAGAGGTGGACAGGCAAAGACAAGGGGTGACTAGGAAGGGGGGTGTAGGGATATAGACAGTATAACACAAGAACACAGGTCAGTGCAAACACAAGGCATTGCTAGACTTTATTTATTAGAATAAAACTTCTCATCCCAACACTTTTTTATCTTCTGAAATGTGTTAGCGATGCATAATTCAAGCCTGCATATGTTTGCAATTGCTTTCTGCAGAGTGCAAACATTTTCCTTTTCCCGGATCCCAGGGGGGAAGCACCGCCGGTTTTATTTCTATCTGCACAACAAGATTCTCTAAATGTTTCTTAATTCATAAATTACTTTGAATTATCTACAGGCGTTTCCATCTATAGAAACGAATTAGCCAATTTATTACGTCTCAGCGGGGAGCTGGCGCGTTTTAATTGATATTATGAAGGATCTGTCATCACGCCGGGAGTACACTCTTATTGATGTGAAAACATAAGTCATTTTTACTAATAAAATTAAAATAAAAAGTCGTTATCGTTGAGAAGAAATCTATCGTATTTGAACTGGCAGGTGTTGGAATAGAAGCAAAAAAAAAAAAAAAGTTTTCTAGCCTTAACCCGTTACTGCCGTCCGCATGCTGCATAGGTGCGCCTCTGAGCACGCTTCACAGCGCATTCCCAGCATGCAGTCATAAAGATGAAAAGCAGAATAGTGAAAAGTCCACACAGGGACAAGGGAAGGGGGGGGGGGGGATTGGAAATATGCAATACCAAATAAAGAAAAAATGTAATAGGGAATAGAAATGTAAATATTGGAAAATTAATATTCTAAAAAAGACTTTTTTATTGATAGTATTTATTTATTGATATTGATTTTACAATAACAATTTCCAATATTTACATTTATATTCTCTATTACATTTTTCATTTTTCAAAATTTGAAAGTAATAATACAAAAGGGGGGGGGGGGGTATCTATCCCTGAAAATATAGTGAATCCTCAGAGGGACAAGAACGGAATTTGGACTATGCCAAATAAAGAAAAATGTAATACAGAATAGAAATGTAAATATTGAAAATTAATATTCTAAAAAAAAAAAAAAATATTGATAATATTTATTTATTGATATTGATTTTAGAATAACGGTTTCCAATATTTACATTTTTGTTCTTTATTACATTTTTCTTTTTTCATTTTACAAAATTTGAAAGTAATAATACAAAAGGGGGGGGGGGGGTATCTATCCCTAAAAATATAGTGAAAAATCCTCAGAGGGACAAGAAGGGAATTACGACTATGCGATACCAAATAAAGAAAAATGTAATAGAGAATAGAAATGTAAATATTGGAAATTTATATTCTAAAAAAGATTTTTTATTGATAGTATTTATTTATTGATTTTAGAATAACAATTTGCAATATTTACATTTCTTTTTTTTTTTTTTTTTTTCCAATAAATACATTTCTATTCTCTATTATATTTATGCAATACCCAATAACGAAAAATGTAATAGAGAATAGAAATGTAAATATTGGAAATTAATATACTAAATCAATATCAATAAATAAATACTATCAATAAAAAAAATCATCTTTTAGAATATTAATTTCCAATATTTACATTTCTATTACATTTTTCATTATTTGGTATTGCATAGTCCCAATACCCCCCCCCCCCCACCCCACCCCTTGTCCCCTCCCCCATTTTTTGTATTATTACTTTCAAATTTTGGAACCTAGCTTTTTGGAATAAAAAGCAGAATGTAATGGCGGAAAAACCAAAGCAGTTTGTAAAGAAAGGACGGTGCTCCCCCCCCCTTCCCCTTTAAAAGTCTAAATAAATACATAGACAGTCATAAAAAGATAACTTGCCGCTCCTCTTAGTCCAATTCACCGGTGAATTCATGGTGAATCCTCCAGAAAAAAAAAAAAAAAAAACCTGCAAAAAGTAAGAAACTTCAGTGAGGAAATAGAAAAAAAAAAACACTATTATTTAACCACTTGCCCTCCAGAAGATTTACCCTTCTTCATGACCAGGCAATGTTTTGCTTTTCGGCACTGTGTTACTTTAACTGAAAATTGCATGGTCATGCAACACTGTAATCAAATACAATTCATATCATTTTTTTCCCCACAGAGCTTTCTTTTGGAGGTATTTTATCACCGCTGTTTTTTTACATTTTTTTCCACTATAATAGAAAAAAGACCGAAAATTTTAAAAAAAAAACAATATTTTTTTACTTTCTGCTATAAAATATATCCAAAAGACACTTCTGGACTGCCTGCCACATATATATACTGCAGCAGGGCTGCACTGCTGCGTAAAATCATGTACATGTACCTGATTCTGTGCACAAGATCTGGGGCGGGCGCGCATTCCCCGCCGGAGCCCCGCTGTGATTGGACACAGGAGGAGCAATGGCCACTGGTACCCGCCGATTGTTCGTGAGAGCAGAATGGTGGTCCCCCTATGTAAACAAGTCAGACCGCCGTTCTGTCACAGAGGAAAATGGAGAGCTTGTGTTTCTGCTAAGCAGAAACACGGATCTCTGTTTTCCTCTAGTACACAGGTGTCAAACACAAGGCCCGCAGGCTGAATGCGCCCCCCCCCCCCTCCAGGCCATTTCATGTGGCCCTCGCACCTCTCCTGCAGCTTCGGCACCCCCCCTTGTCTCTGCCCCCACCTTGTCTCTGTAGTTGGCAGCAGAGAGGACAGAACTCCTTTGTCAGATCCTGCACTCCTTTTTGCAGGTGCAGAAAGGCTCATCTTTGCCCCCTCCTTCTCAGCAGTCTGCAGCAGAGAGGAGGGCAAAACTCCTCCTACAGATCCTGCACCTCTCTGTGCAGCAACACCACCTTGCTTCTCCTGGTCTCAGCATTCTGCAGACACTGGAAACTGACTCCAGCCCTCCTCTGGTTCTCCTCCAGACCCTGCACTTCTTCCCAGATCCACCCGCACCTTCTTCCTGGCAGCAGCACAAGGTAAGGGGGTGCATTGTGATGTAAGGAAGGGTGGGTGACTCTTGACTTCTGATGGTGGGGGGGCTCTTGACTTCTCATGTAAGAGTGTAAGGGGGAGTGGGGTGCTCTGGACATCTAATCTTACAGATATAATCGGCCCTTTGAGGGAAACCAAAATGCTGATGCGGCCCGCAATGAAATTGAGTTTGACACCCCTTCTCTAGTGCATCTATTCCCCACACAGTTAGGAAGCACTTCCTAGGAGCACACGTAACCCGTTGATCGCCCCATATGTTAACCCCCTCCCCTGCCAGTGTCATTTATACAGTGACAGTGCATTTTTTTTTAGCACTGATAGTGTCACTGGTCCCCAAACAGCATCACTTAAGCCTCATACACACGCAACGAATTTCCGCCGACCGGTCATCCGTCTTTTGTCCAGAGTGGTGTCTGTTGGTTGGAATGTGCTCTAGACTGCACACGAATTTTCCCGCACGACATAATTCTACTTCAGAAGTGATGTCATGTGTTGGATTGCTTTCTTTGTGTTCTTTCATCTCTGAGCATGCCTAGTCTTGCTCATAAGATTTTTCCCCATCGAAATCTGTACTAATGAGACGAAAATCGGACGTGTTTTGACGGTCGACAAAAATTATATAGCCTGCACACCGTCGGACGAAATTTCCCGGCCGAATTTCTACTCGTGTGTACGGGGCTTTACTGTCAGATTTGTCCACTGCAATGTCACAATCCCGCTGATCGCCGCCAATGCTAGTAAAAACAATTAAAAAAAATAAAAAGTACATAAATATATCTCCATAGTCTGTAGACGCGATAACTTTTACACAAACCAAGCAATATACGCCTATTAATATTTTATTTTTTTTCACCAAAAACATGTAGCAGAATATATATTGTCCTAAATTGACGAAGAAATTCGATTTTTTTTTTTTAATAGCAGAAAGTAAAAAATATTGTTTTTTTTTTTTTCAAAACTGTTGGTCTTTTTTTGTTTATAGCGCAAAAAATAAATAAAAAAATGCACAGGTGTTTAAATTCCACCAAAAAAAGTTCTATTTGTGGGAAAAGCAGAACCTACATTGTATTTGGGTACAGCATCGCACAACCACGCAATTGTCAGTTAAAGTAACGCAGTGCTGTATTGCAAAAAATGGTCTGGTCATTAAAGCGGTTGTATCCTCAAAAAAACAAACAAACCCTGGAGGACAAAGGCATAATGTGCTGGTATGCATCGCATACTAGCACATTATGAAATGCTTACCTTAGAACGAAGCCCCGACATGGTCGCCCCAGACACCCTGAGGGAGCTGACATGTTCCCTTGGCGTCTCTTCTAGTTTCAGCGGCTCTGGCATTGTGAGTGGCTGGAGCCGCCATAACATCACTCCCGCGCACGTGCACAGGAGTTCACTTTCCGGCAAGATACGCCAGCCCTTCAGAGCGCATGCGCCGCTGGTGTCAGCGGCTGCATGCAGGGTGAATATCTCCTAAACCGTGCAGGTTTTGGAGATGTTAATTTTACCTACAGTTAAGCTTTATTATAGACCTTATTATAGGATTACCTGTAGGTGAAAGTTAAAATGTGGAGTATACTACCACTTTAAGGGGGGGGGGGGGGTAAAATCTTCCAGAGCTGAAATGGTTAAAAATAGGAGTTCTTCATAAATTGCGGCCAATCTTTATTCTGCTACATATTTTGGGTTAAAAAAAAAAAGTGTATATTGATTGGTTTGCGTGGTTTTAACAATAAGAATTTTCCTTGCCTGATTCTATAGTTATTTTTATTTATTTTAAAATATCCTTTTATAAGTATATATGGATTTTATTAATTTTTTGGCATATTGTTGAAGTTTAATAATTATTTTAGATAGATTTAATAAAACATATGTAGCTTAAGCCCCGTACACACGTAGCGATTGGCGGCCGTAAATATTCGGCCAACGTTCGATCGGCCGATTGTCGGCTTGTTAGTATGATGCTTCCGACAACCGACTGCGAATTTTCGGCAGAACAGAATCTGGTGTGCAGGCTTTAAAATTTTTGTTGGCCAACACCAGAACGGCCGATTATTCCTCAGTCAGTACAGAATTCGGCCGACAAACAGCAGATGAGCAAGACTGGGCATGCTCAGAGAAGAAAAAACACACGGAAAGTTAACCATCACATGACATCACTTCTGCAGTCGGCTGTTGTTGGCCGACAAAATTCATGTGCAGTCTTTAGCACTTTTCAACCGACAGGACAGCACCGGACAAAAGACGGCCAATCGTTCGGCCGACAATCGCTACGTGTGTACGGGGCTTTAGCGTAATGGTAAATTAATCGTAGGTCATCCTGTTGTGGAAAATTTGATTGTGGACATCTCTTTAGTTAAATAGTCATAATGTCTCCGAGTGTCAGTTTTACCGGTAATCACAATTCACAGCGATTATTGCTTTAACTGTCATTGCAGGAAAGACTTGTTAGTGAAAATCTTCCATTAAGATGAGATGGCACAATACTTGTAGCAAAGAGAGTCCATTGCACAGATGTTTACCCGCCATTCGGGGCCCCGTACTGCGGAGATATGTTTGTGATATGGAATTCTTATAATTTTACCAAGATTAATGGATGGCATCTTTTAGTCATATTTGATCCGTATTACTGAAACACTGCTGCTATTGTCTTATGCAGATAAAGCCTCATCAACTGGAACAAATAGAATGGTCACTATTAAATATGGTTTATATATACTGTATATATATATATATATATATATATATATATATATATATATATATATATGAATCATGTTTAATGAGATCCACTAGCAGGTAATGGGTCCATGTTTATGGATTGACATGAATGAACGATGAGAAGCCATGTGCTCTGTTGCAGTTGGGATTCCCTTTGTTCAGTCGTGTCCATTCATGGGCATCTACTCCACAGTTCCTATTGTACTTTTTGAATGTATACATGTTCTGTGATTGGTGGTTTTGGAGCCACTCCCTGTAACCCCCTTTTGTTAAATAAGCCTGCTCTGCCTTGGATGGGGCAGTCACTTACAGTGAACCCTCCAGATGGCATTGAATTGACTACAGCAAGCGTGTCTGTTCATTTATTTGCTGCCGAGCGCTCGGATAACCTTATACAAAAGGGCTGTACATTGTACATTTCAGTACGAGGGGTTAAATGGTGTTTGGTGTGTATTAATCTTGAGCGCACTGAGCGGGTTTCTATGCTCCAAGCCCTATTAATTTCCACGACAATCCTGAAGGGGAGGACTATTTTAGAATTATTATTATGTATTCAAATATGTATTTATGCCAGAGTCTGATACTAAATGTTTTTAGATTGCATGTTAG